>NW_013665970.1:15007-17818 GCF_000517525.1 Limulus polyphemus | reverse complement strand
CGGATTTTTTGCGAATATTAAACCTTGACTATTTTTTGCCAATTCATTGACCAATATCTTCCCTCTTTAAAGCAAAATGCTTCTTTTAAAAGCCACATCTTAAAGCTAAGCCCTAAGAATCCTTCTAATCCCAATCCTTTCTGAAAACGTGTTACATGAAAACATATAAATTTAAAAAAATTAAGTGCAATTTACTTTTACTGTAATAACACTTAACATTAAACATTAATGTATTATCCCTACCTACTGACATTATTGCGCCTATTAATTTTAAATTTATCTAGTTTTAATATTTGTTGTTAAAAGGTACATGGGACGAGAAAAGCTTTCAGAACTATTTTCGACCAAGTTTCTATTCTTCTCAAGATTTATCACGACCCCAATAATAAATTTATGTGATTCACACTTTCGTCAGCACTTTTTTAACCCACCAATAGAATTAATTTGTCATAGTAGATATATAAATAGATAGCTTGTAAGAATAGAAGGGTTTTAAGAAGCGCCATGTTCGGACCACGTCTGAAGTTACAAATGGTTGCACACCTAATATTCGTTGGAGGAATGATTCGTTAAGGTTTGTTTTGAACTCTTCTGATAAACTGACTGACTCAGAAAAACTAACTTACAACAGCCCATGAGTGAGTTACTCAGATCACTCAGAGAAACTCACTCACAGCAACCCATGAGCCACTCCGATCACTCAGAATAAATAATTCACAGCAACCCATGAGCCACTCCGATCACTCAGAATAAATAATTCACAGCAACACAAGAGTTACTCAGATCACTCAGAGTAACTAACTTACAACAGCCTACGAGTTACTCAGAGTAACTAACTCACAGCAACCCATGAGTTACTCAGAGTAACTAACTACACAGCAACCCATGAATTACTCACAGTAACTAACTCACAGCAACCCATAAGTTATTCAGAGTAACTAACTCACAGCAACCCATGAGTTACTCACAGTAACTAACTCACAGCAACCCATGAGTTACTCACAGTAACTAACTCACAGAAACCCATGAGTTACTCAGAGTAACTAACTCACAGCAACCCATGAGTTATTCAGAGTAACTAACTCATAGCAGCCTATAAGTTACACATATTTCAATAGTATAATTCAAAATTAAACATATTTTAATTGGGGCAGGGTGTGATGCAGTGATTAGCATGGTGAGACTTTGAATGCGAGGGATGATGGATCTTGGCCCGTTTCTGAAAAAACGCTCTCCGCACTTCAGGGACGTGGGTGTGTGCTATAGGAATAACAATAATAACCAAGAGTTGGCGGTGGATACTATTAACTTTCTCCCTTCTTTTTAGTCTATCAGTCCAAAAGTAGGCACAGTTATACATAAATAGTCCTGACAGCTATGAGCAAATAATCTTCTGTGTGGCTTTGCCGGAAAATTCGGACACCAACAAACATTTTGCTTCACAAATGATAGTTCCAAAAGGAAAGATGTAAGTAAGATGTCACCCAACGGTTTCTAAAAAAAATGATTCTTCAGGTTGTATCATGAGCATTTGATATTCGGATTCATTAGACTTAACTCTAAGAGATATGCGTTTCCTATTGTGGTCCTTTGGTAGGGTCATCGCTCATTCATTTTGTTGCGCGGGAGCGCAAAGAGGAGTTAACTTGGGGTGGACAACATTGCAAAAGTATAGAAAAAAGAAACAAATTAATCACCTAGTTGGATTTACGAAGTACACAAAGCTTGTTTCATTTCGACACTAGGAAACATTCACGAATACATAGACCCCTGTTTATAAACCTTGCGAATTACTCACAAGCAACTTGTAGATGTTTGTATTTTGTAATATTTATATACTCTTCATGGATCTTAACCCGATCCAACCAGATTTTAAGAGAGTTGTCTAAACCATTCAGGATAATGTAAGAGTCACAAAAAATTAAGAATACAGCCAATTTCGCAATTAACCACGTTTGTTACTATTAAGTTCCTCTGAGTATTTTACATAGACTACAAAGCTAAACACAATGGGCTATCTGTGCTGTGCCCACCACGTGTATCGAAACTCGATTTTTAGCGGTGTGAGCCCTCAGACTTACTGTTGAACCACTGGGGGGATTTACATAGAAAAACAGTGATTTCCCCCTATTTTTTATAGTTTTTTTATACTGAGTATTATAACACGCCAAAAAATATGACGTTATTCAATATAATGCAACATGCTGAACCCACCGACAGTGAACGTTCAATAAACAAGTCGGAATGCAATATGTTGAACCCGCCGGTAGTGAACGTTTAATAAACAACTCGGTAATTTGATGGTTAAAAAAGTACGTGGTATACGGCATGATAATCCCTGTTTTTCACGAAGGTTCATAGATAAGCTACTTTGGGTTGAGAACATCACTAAAATGGAAAAGGAAAATAACTAAACACACAGCTGAAGTTACGAGGTATTTATGTATACACGCCGAAAGCACTGGATCTGAAATTTATGTTTGCTTAATTCTAACGCCAGTGGCTTCAAACTCACATTCGTAAACATGTAAGTGATTGTTCATGAGTGATCTAAGTAACTCATTGGCTAGTGAGAGTTAGTTACTCTGAGTATTTGAGTAACTTATAGGCTGCTGTTAGTTAGTTACTCTGAGTGATCTGAGTAACTCATGAGCTACTGTCAGTTAGTTACTCTGAGCGATCTGAATAGCTCGTGGGCTAGTGTGAGTTAGTTATTCTGAGTATCTGAGTAACTCATGGACTAGTGTGAGTTAGTTACTCTGAGTGATCTGAGTGTAGTTTGGTATATACATGTAAAGAAACCGGGTAATA
>NW_013665970.1:0-14086 GCF_000517525.1 Limulus polyphemus | reverse complement strand
AGGCTGCTGTTAGTTAGTTACTCTGAGTGATCTGAGTAACTCATGAGCTACTGTCAGTTAGTTACTCTGAGTGATCTGATACCCTCCGTAATATGCTAGTTAAGAAGAATATGGAATATAAAAAATTGAAGTAAAGCGTGACGTTTATCATCAATATTAGAACTGCTAGTTCCATAGCTTCGCCAGCTTTCGGCGTTTAACACTGTGACATTAGATCCAAATAACATCTATGTTACATACGTTCACATTACGAGTTGTTACACTAGAACATAACAATTTGAAAACAGCTTGGTTAATATAGCCAAGCAGGTGGTCAAACTGTTACAAACGTAAATGCATGATGACATCAGTCACAAGATGCTGTTAAAAAAAAATGCGTAAATTTCTGGTTAAAATGGTTATATCGATGTTACGTTGTTCAACAAACATTAAATCTACGACTGTACTTGATGCTAACAACTAGTGTGTTTGTTTCCTCCTTAAGTAAGGTATACTCTATTATTTATTTCATGTCATTTGCATTAACAGTATTGTTTAGAATGCTCTATATATCTAGCTTTATTCTTTTTAATCTTTTATTAGTATCCTTTTATTATAGAGATTATTTTGTATTATTAGCTCAGTATATTTATTTAGAAGTAACTCAAATCTCCTAAGCTAGCCGAATCTTGTGAGATACTATTGGGTTGACGGCCAAAAATACCGTTAAAAGCGAGGGTACCCAACAGATGAAACAATATATTCTACTTATACTTGTCATATGACATTAGTATTAGGCCTACTATATTCTTAAACACTACATTCTTATCTATTACCACTTAGAGATTTTAAAGAAATACAAGAGTGTAAATAATAATAGCATTCAAACTATAGTCATTGCCAACGGCGCGTTTCGCTCAATCCATAGCTCTTCAGGTCGCCTGGGATACAACAAAGACAGTATACTAAATAAGACATTAGTATACAACAAAGACAGTATACTAATGTCTTATGGCAAGTATCATTATAATAATGCTTCACCAGCTTGTAAAAGACGACCGACCCATAACAATACATTCTAGGCTTTATACAGTTTGCTTTGTTTTGAATTTAGCGCAAAAGCTACTCGAGGGCTATCTGCGCTAGCCGTCCCTAATTTAGCAGTGATAGACTAGAGGGAAGCAGCTAGTCATCACCACTCACCGCCAACTCTTGGGCTACGAATAGTGGGATTAACCATCACTTATAACGCTCTCACGGCTGAACGGGGCGAGCACGTTTGGTGGGACGGGGATTCGAACCCGCGACCCCCAGATTGTGAGTTAAGCGCCCTAACCACTTGATCATGCCGGGCCTGTTTTATACATAATCCCAGGAATAGCATATTTAAATACCTATACTCATTATCGGTTGATTGATCTGATTGGAAATTAATATTAATCCAAGTTAATTGTTCAGAGTAAACAATTGATCAAACTAACATAAGCAACTGGTTGGTTTAAACCACTGGTTATTTTACTGCCTATTGGTCAGTTAGATACTGGTTAAAAATAATTAGTTTTATGAAGCTGTCGGTTTTCTGTATCTTGAACCTTCTAAGAACGTTAATATTTTTTATACTGATCTTCAAATAACTATATATATATATTGCAGAAAATCTTTGAACTAATTACAAGCCAATATTACACTAAAACTGATATTTTTATCTAATAAATATTTCGATATTTTTATAACATTCCCATTAACTCAATGCACAATTGAATACTGAATTCCTTTAGTTTAATGTTAATATAGAACTTTCGACAAGCCTGTACGTTTCGAAAATTGAACTAAAAAGTTTTTTTTTGTATATATATATATATAAAACCTCCATAGCTTAATACTGAATTCCAAAGTACACTTGCACTTTTAATAAAGTCCGTGATGAATTTTTATAGCTTTGCTTGAAAATAGACTCAAAAAAGTTGCTCACCTTATAGGGAGACGCAACATATAAGAAACGTTCTGAAGGGTCAACGTGAAGGTCAGATATAATTGGGTTTCCTTGGTCTACAACCACACTTTCGAACTCTTCGGCTTCAGTACTGGTGTGGACTACTAACTGGTTAAAAAAATAAAGTTTTTTTTATTAATATTTCTTTATGAACAAAACTATTTTGAATTAAAATAATACGAAGTTTATAACGTTTGAAAAGTCAATCTTAATTTTGAACTGTATTTACAGCAATGCCATTGGCTGATAAAAAATATTATTGTGGTTTTGAGAAACAAACGAGTTTGTTACATTATAAAGAATAATAATGAAGAAAACGAAAATACTTTAACAAATATCTACAAATGTAAACACTTAATTAAACTAAAAATTGCAAACGTATTCTCCAGTGAAAGCTTCTGTTTCAGGGAATAAACGCACCCAAGAAGAAACAAAATCAAGGATTGGCCATTAACCGCTATAGTAAAGATGTAATAACGAACAGGAACTAACAATTCACTTACATATAAGAACAGTATTAATTTATCTTATATAATAATAATAAGAAGAAGAATCTTATGTACGATAAATAAAAAGATGGCAAAACTACAATAGTGACCAATGAAGTGAACAGTGTGAGAAGTAGTAATATGCATACTGAAAAATAAAACAGGTATATACCGATGTTTACGTCTGTCATTAGAAAGGTAGCAAGCAAAACCTTATCAGGAAATTAACGTACACATTTTTTTCCCCATAAACAAAACGTTATTCATATATTTTGTCTCGTTAATTCCTTATTTTCAGCCCATCACTCACGTTCCTCCGATTCATTTAGCTGTCTATGTAGCATGTTCGTATCCGTTCCTCTGATACATTTAAATGTTCATGTGGCATGTTCTTAATCGCTCCTCCGATACGTTTAGCTGTTTATATAGCATGCTCTGAGGCATTTATCATACTAGTAGTTTCATACCACTCTTATCATACTAGTAGTTTGAGTGGCATGAAACTACTAGTATGATAAGAGTGGCATGAAACTACTAGTATGATAAGAGTGGTATGAAACTACTAGTATGATAAGAGTGGCATGAAACTACTAGTACTTATTGAATAGCACCCAACGTCTAAGGAGATATTTCCAACAGTAAAGTGTGGGGTACGATGATGGTATACAATTTACTATATAGTTCACAGGCCAACAGTTTGGCAGAACGAGTAATTCAGCACAATGGGTTTGTCAACCGTACTTACTGGGACGGACATCTACCACATGTCAGGATGACTTATCATGCAACAAAGGTCGAATGGATATTCACCAAACATACGTATTGCTGGACGAGAATAAAAAAAAATCCCAATGTGATGTAAAAGGCACCCAACTTCTAGTCTGGATGTCATTAAATTACAGGTGTATATATATATATATATATATATAAAGGCGCCAGTATACTAGTATGTATTGAAATACACCAAACTAATAGTTTGGTATTAACAAACTAACTCAAATGTAAGTAAAAGTATGTGTGAAAGCTTTATTTGAGCATCAAAATTTTAGGAACTTAATTAACTTACAACCAGCTTTTAACTACCCTATATAGTTTTGAATATTTTTCTTAGCCAATTCCGGTTTCCTATTTTCTTCTAGCTACATTTTTTGTTGTTGTTTTTTTTTCCGAAATAATCAGTTCTCTCCGCCCTTGTTTGATTTATTTAAGTATAGACTTCCTAGCATGTTCAGGACTTTATTTAAGCCTAATTATTCGACCTAGCCTAATTACGAATACCATTAATGGTACTTTAATGTGAAAAAAATGAGGATGATCGGAACGTAGAAATGACACATACATAGTTATCAGTCTTCTGAGAGCAGAGACCACACAACACACTCCCTAAAGGAACACTTCAACCTTCCATGGCCTACACAAATAGTGTGCACAGATAGAGACTTTTTGATGTCATTATAGCAATCAATAACACATCTATCATGATAACATGCGCAGAACAAGAAGGAAAGAGTAGTAATTAAGTTGAATTAAGTTGCATGTCTTCTAAGTTTATACATGCTTATTTACTACTTCACATTAATCGATTGACTCGGAAAATTTCCAATACCAGATTTGTAGCTAGCTAGCATATAGATTGAGCTCTTTAAAAATGTTCGAGATGAATTGTGGGAGCTTGGTTCACTTAAACTAAATTGTCATTTATGTGAGTTATTCTATGGCACTTATCGACAAACACTTTGATTAATACATTTTTAATGTTTTATCCAACAAGAAAGAGTGTTAAACATTAGATAATGGATCAAGTGTAAACATATGAATCAAACGGTTTAATGGAGTTAAGTTTTATTATTATTATTTTTCGATTCAAAAGAGTTAAATTTGCTTCATGCTTGATTTAATCGAGCCGTACGGTGTGATTTATTCCATATGGGAACGTCATTATTAATACGTGAAGATATATCTTTGTAGTTCATTTAATAGTCTGTTGTTGTTGTTGTTTTGGTGCAGTTCTCAGAATATAAATCTTGGACTCTTGTTAGGACGTCAGGCACTTTGTTTGATCTACAGACACGAAATCTATTTAATTTCTGTAGTGCATATTGGTGTATAAAAGAAATTTTGATGCTAGTAATAAACGACCTTATTACACCAAATTTGTTATTTTTATCTTCAAACGCACACTATAGAATTGCACGCAAGAGATTCAAATAGAATTTATTATTTAAACCATTTGAAGCTTTGTACTGTCAGTCATGGTTGGTGTTTTAGTGGAACATTCCTGAAGAAGTTGTAAAGCGAAACGTTGAGTGTCCAATTAAATAAAAAATAACAATTTTGGTGTTATAAGATAATTTGTTACTAGTAATAAGACATGCAATCTAGTACAATGGATGCAAAGATAAAAAAAAACACAAATATATAAAGAACTAGCTTTATAAAATTAAAAAATCTGGTATGAATGGCAAGTCTGTGAAACTATTATCGTAATGTATATCAAGCCACTAGTTTTAGTTATGAATAAGGCATTTTACATAAAAAATATTCCAATCAGAAATCTTGTCAATGTTTTTGTTAGTATAGAAAATGAAAGAGACGCTTGTTACACGTTTAAAGTCCTTTTAGCTTAAACGTTCTTATAATATCAATTATTAAAATCATAAACGTAATATGATTAATCTGAATCGCGCAATGTTTTTTTTTCCTATTAGTTATATTTTAAGATGGGAAGTGTGTGAAAAGACAAATAGAAAAAAAGGGGGGGTCTACAAACTTTGATTTGGAATTCTCTTAGACCAGAGGAATTTTTCTAAAGTTAAGTCCCATTCCTGACGTATTCATGCTGAGGCATACGTACACTTGTAGAATACTAGCTAGCAAAAATCCCCGAAACTTTGACCATAATACCACAATATACAATACACACATCTCGGCTTTTCGTGAATTGCTTACCTTCTTCAACGACCCATCGTCAGTGCCTGCGAAAACCACTGTGTGCTGACTCGTGGTTGTCATAGTAACAGCTGTTAGTCTTGAATTTCTGTACGTTATGGCAGCTAGAGCCATGACAGGAACCGATCCATTCAGTTTGACAGTTTCATTGCAGAAGTTCAGTACATTACCTGCTTTCTGTTTAAAAGAAACAAAATATGAAACCATGAACAGCAGTTATGTCTCTACAACAACCTATCTTTCGGTTTCAGGAAGGCTGTGACAATGGCCATGATGGATAATCACATTTTAACGCAATTCTAAGAACTTATGAAAGCAAAGACGAATATGTTATAATACGTAAACCACACTATATCTGCCATACTCAGTACTGACGAGGTCCTTCGCCTAATGCAAGACTCATTCGGCATGAATAAAGGCTAGTCTTATTATTTATAGAACAAAAAAAAACAACTGCGAACATAAAACTTTAATAAAAACACAAAATTGTTTGAAACATTCTATTAAACTAATGGTTTTCGTTTTACTGTGCATAGAAAAGGTCAATGTAGACAAAATACAAACTGTATAAAGAAAATTATTTGTTTAGCAACAAATTTATACTAAGTTAGTTTGATGTACTTTATTTTTTACTTGCTGTATAGAAACCACCATATAACAGGAAACTTCAGTGTCTAAATTTCTAGCATATACCCTTTGAACGCATCGATTTCAACTTTGTATTGACTAGACAAAAACGCAAACATTTGAACAAGTACATAGGTGTTGCATAATATATCATAGAATAAAACACAAATCTCATCAGTTGGATACCAAAGAATATAATAGAGTTTGAATTTCTAATAAATACGATTACTGTCAGAGATGAAAAAAGGGATTGGCATAATTGTCTATATTTTCAGAGAAGTAAACACAATTTTAAATGATATTTGTATGAAGATACAGTTAAAAGAGAAACCACAGATGTGAATAACCTGTATTACTCTGGACAGAAAACAAACTGCTACTGGAAAAAACTCAGGTGATTCGGAGTAAGTTGATGGTAATGATTTCAAAAATGAAGTCAGAATTTTTCCATCGCTTCTAAATGTTTAGTTATTGCAATATCTCAATCTTTTATCAGCACTGTGTGATATACCATGCAATCAACTCATTACAATAGATTTTATGCTGTGAAATCAAGTTTACTTGGACAGTATTAAGGGGTAAACGGCATACACTTTTTGATAACTTCAAAAATTGACTGTATTGTACTGGTGGTAAATTTCCAAATATATCGTTCATGTATGCTACTTGTTCTCGATATAATTGTAGCGAATTGCACCACTTTTGCGTCATTCCCATGCTCACCTACTCCGCCAGAGAATCACGAAATCCTCATGTGCTTAGTTTGCTAGAACATCCGAGAAGTCTATGGACAGAGCATAAAAGGGGCGGAGTCAGACGCCTCTCACTCACTCAGTTGGTCACTTCGCTTCGCTCCGCGCACAGTTAAAACAAAATCCGATCTTCTTCCTCGCATCATACCCACGATATAATAAAATTTTGCAAAACTTTGTTTTTAAAATCTTTTAAACTCTAGTTCTGAAAACATAAATTCTTTTCTATTGTTTAAAAATTATTTGAAATGCTGGCTGCCTCCAGTTTAAGTAAAGTCCGAAAGTGAAAAAATCATCCAATCAGTTTCTGCTACATCTGTGGAAAATATATTAGTTTCACGAAGGAAAACATCACACACGAGGTAAAGATAGATTACTACCACTATTTTGGGTGTAAAACTGGTGAGGAAGAAAAACATTGGGATCCACATGTGTGTTGTACAGTTTGCACATCTGGCTGGACAGAGTGGCCAAATAAGACAAGAGTAAGTATGCCATTTACAGTTCCCATGATATGGTGTAGGCCCAAAGGTCATCTAACTGACTGTTATTTTTGTAAGACTAATGTTTCTGGATATTCAGGCAAAACTAAACAATACATTAAATATCCAGATATTGCATCTGCAATTAAACCAGTACCTCATGGAGATAGTCTTCCAGTGCCACGTTCACCAGCGAATTGGAAAACAGAATAGTTATCCTGCGAAAAAGACAATCAATCATCTTCATCCTTTTCATCTAGTAATTCTATTTCTGTAGCAGTTAAACATAAACTGTTTCATCTTATCACACAAGAAGAGCTAATTGATCTGATTCGTAACTTGTCTCTATCAAAGCAGCATGGGGAACTTCTTGGTTCTCGCTTACAACAATGGAATTTATTAGCTCCAGGAACAAGAGTTTCAATTTACCGAAGTCGCCATCAAAGTCCTGCTTCTCATTACAGCATGCAAGATACTTTGTGTTTCTGCACAAATTTTGATACACTAATGGAAGAATTAGGTATTGAACACCATCCTCAATAACGGAGACTTTTTATCAATTGATCTAAAGTTTGTCTGAAAGCTGTACTCTTGCACAATGGGAACACTAAGCCATCGATTCCTGTTGTTCTGCAGTGAACATGAAAGAAACTTATCAAAACATGCAGATTATATTCGAGGCCATCAAATATGATCAAATATGTGGAACATATGTGGTGATCTACAAGTTATTTCACTCCTGCTAAGCCTGCAGAGTGGGTATACGAAACATTGTTGTTTTTTGTGTCTCTGCGACAGCCGAGATGACCAAAATCATTTAAAAAAAAAGGAATGGCCAGTGAGAGAGAATTATATACCAGGGAAACAGAATATCGAGTGTCAACCTTTAGTGAATCTTCAAAATGTGTTTCTGCCCCCACTTTATATTAAACTGGGACTCATGAAGAATTTTGTAAATGAAATGAACAAAGATGATAATGGTTTCGGATATCTGTCTGACAACTTTCCAAATAGTAGTTAAGCAAAAATGAAAGGAGGTATCTTTGTTGGGCCACAGATTCGGGAGGTGCTGATGGATGATGATTTTGAAACAGTATTCAATCAGAAAGAAAATGCTGCCTGAAAATCACTCAAACTGGTTGTCAAATTTTTTTAGTAAATCACAGAGATGAAAACTATGGTATGATGATTGATTATATGCTCGAGAGCTACAGGAAAATTGGGTCTAGGATGTCACTAAAGACGCACTTCTTACACTTTCATTTGACTTCTTTCCAATAGATCTAGATGTAGTGAGAGATGAGCATTGTGAGCGCTTCTACCAAAATATTTCTACAGTGGAACAGCGATTTCAAGAATGATGGAATCAGCATCGTAAAGCTACCCAGAAACAGTTGATTTTTTTTTGTAGCAGCGGATAATTTTTGTTGTTGTTGTTGTCAAATAAAAAAAAACATAGACGGAGATGAATAATTAAGGATGCTGTGTGGATGAAACACAGATTTAACTACATATTACGTAAGAATGATACCGAAGATAAAGATACACATTTCAATAGAGATGAAGTTGGGTATTGTCAGATTAGAAAATAAAAACTTATTGCATACTGAAGATACTCTTGCTGAAAAGCAAAGAAATGAATGGCTATGATATATACATATGAGAATTCAGTTAACAGTGATAAGTTATAAATAAAATCATTTGAAACATTGATTCAACAAATACCAGATGAATTTCGTATAGTTGTAAAATTTATTTTAACATACGCCATTTGCTGTTGTTGTAGATGGAGACATTGAGTTAATAAACACCAATTATATTTATATTCTCCTATTAGAATTATGGCTTGATTTAATATAAGGTATTTAAGTATATATTTTCCAAGCATTGATTTAACAGACACAATTTGTAATTGCTGTTCAGGAATTCGATTTAACATGGAACAGCTATAATTACTCCTTTTCGAGATATTGATTTTATATACGTTTGTAATATTTGCACTTATTGTAGAACTTGGTTGAACTTAAACCTGCTGTAATTGCTTTATTTTCAGAGATTGGTTTTGACAAACGTAGTTATAATTGCTCTTGCTAGGAGTTTAATACAGAACAGATGTTCTTAATCCTGTTAGGGATATTGATTTTAATATATAGTAAAACATAATTTTCAAAACAGAAAAGTTCACTAAAATAATTTCAGTAAAGAAACCATCTCAGAATTGTGGTATCTGTGTCTACTCACTATCTGAAATCGAACGACGCTTTAGAGAAAACATCCACCTGTGTTACAACGGGAGTGTGGTTACAAGAAATATGGACTACATTGCTGGGAGTATCAATGAATGTCCCGAGCCTGGGGTGAGTCAAGTTTATATATTTCAAACAAATACCTTGGTACGGAAGTTTAAAGAAGTGTGATCCTGGCTTGCTATAAACGCTCCAACAAATATATCTGAACCGGGTCGAATTTGGAGGGCATTGGCTAAGTCGGCTCCAACAGGACCAACAAATGCATCTTGAAGTAAATTGTAGTCTGTACCATCTGCACCAAGACACCGTAACGTTACTTCCGTATAAGTATTGTAACCGGCATCTGACGTACATACACGCGCCAACCTAGTGACGTAACCCCATTCCTCCAGAGCCCTCAAATGGGATTTCCTTTGAACTGTTGCAAAGTAAGAAAAATCTCCAGAGAAGAATCCATAGACGTAATTAACAAGATAGTAATCTCTTAAGTGAAAGCTTATATCCACGCGAGCGATAGTTGAAAAAGACTTTTCAATGATCCCAAAGAGTTTTTCTGGTCCTTCGTCCAAGCTTCTACTAGTAATTGCTGGAACCATATCTCGATATGGACCCGAGCGGCTGTTGGTAGTAGCCACGTAAAGGACTCGAGAAAGATGGCCGAAGTATTGGGCTGGGCCGATAAAAGCATAAGTTGAAGAATTTTCGTCATTGGCAGCAACTGGGACTGATATAAATTCTTCGTAATTTGCGATATCCCCCAGGCGGTGACGACGACATGACCCCTGGTGGACACTTCCACAAACTAGCAGCATCTTGGCCTTGTCGTCGATGACTAGAACTTTATTGAAATTAGTTGTGGCCATTTTTGGGTGGTTACTACAGTCTGTAGGAGAACACTGGACGCTGTCCTGCACAGGTCCAGTTTCAACTTCAGTTTCTATGTCTAAGGAGCTATTGAACTGATACAGCCAGTTTGCAGCTCCCACGTAAACTCGACCTGATTTAGAGTCCACTACCACGTGAGTAAAGTTTACACTTTTATTCCATGTTGTATAGGATACAATGATACTGCTATCATCATTCGCTGTCACGTGACACAAAAGAGTAATAAACGTCAGCGCGAAACTTTGGCACAAACATATCCACAGGTGGCGATTAGTCCTACCCGCACTCCGTCTTATGCAGTTAATATTGTTTCTCATTCTGCAACGATACTCTAATGTTAGCCACCTCGTGGCGAACCAGCCACCTGGTCTATCCCCAGTTGTCATGTCAACGGATCAGCCAATTTAAGTGGTAAACAATATTTGATGTCATGACCTGTAAACAATGATCAGAACGGTACAATAAATAAATGTTGGCTTTGTTTATTATTTGTGCTAAAGTTAATGCTTTCTTTAAATATTATAAATTAGAGTTTGTGAACACACATAATGGCTTATTATGCTAGAGTAACAATAGTAATTGACAAAAAACTTTAAAGAAAAGAAAGAGAAATATGTTGAACAACCATTAAGAAAAAAAAAAGAAATTATTTGTCAGTCGATCATTAAATCAACTTTTTTTTTATATTTTTAATGGAGTTAGAGAAACTAAAATAAATAAATATAAATATGTATATATTCTTGTCTTCATCATTGTTCATATTCCATTTTGTAAACCCCACACACGTATATACAACGCCAAGTCAAAGAACATCATATCTTATGTTCTTTATTGTTGATATAACATATTGTAAACCAAATACACGTATATAGAACGTCAAGTGAAATAACATCATATCTAGTGTTCTTTATTGCTGATATACCAGTTAAAACCCCTTTGTAGTATGTTTGTAGTAAACCAATTCTCCACATATTCAGTAATTAAACCCTACACGAGACAAGCTGCAACAACGTAAACATTTATTAGACGTGTCTTCCCAACCTTCGTCTATAAGTGAATACCTGCCAAGATACATTCTTCCGGAATAATAACTTCACTCACACAAGAGAAACATCCTGCTTAACATGAACAATTATGTAAAATAATTATGCCGTAATTACAATTCATTGTTAGGAAACAGCTATATATTATACTCGTATAATTGCTCTTGTCTAAGGGAGTTAAGGTGGACACTATTTTATTCTGTTCCAGTGTTTATGAACAACTTTCTCCAAGAACGTTATTTTATGCGTAAAAGGCGAGGATAAATTTATTAGAGATGAAAATGAAGTACATATTGACGGGTCTTTGTTCGCTATGATGGAGTCTGTGAGTAATCTCGAGAAGGATGTATAATGAAAACGGTATGTGACCATCAAATAACACCACATTCTACTGGTCATCATTATATAGAACAGCGATCTGATTTGGTTTTGTTTTACAGGGAAGCTGTGTAATTCAATTCAATTAATCATAAAAATGTTTTTTGTTTGTTTGCTTGTAATTAAGCACAAAGCTACACAATGGGCTATCTGTGTTCTGCCCACCATGGGTATCGAAACCCGGTTTCTAGCGGTGTGAGTTTGCAGACATACCGCTGTGACACTTGGGGGAGGGCACCATAAAAATGAGTCTCATTAAGTTTAATTTCACCAAAAAATTCGCAAACAGTAGTAACTAAACAGGAGCTTTATTTTTGACAAGATTTCGTTAAAATTTCAAATTGAACCCGTCAACCATATTGTACGCAACGTCGTGTTTAAAGTTTGTTATTGCTGTTGTTTTAGCGCAAAGTTACACAATGAGCGATCTGTTCACTGCGGGGACTCGAACCCTGAGTTTTAGAAATGTAAGTCCTTAAACTCACTGCTGACCCACAGAGGACTTCAATTTTGTCTCATTATAATGGAAACAGTAACAAAATGAAAGGCTAGATTTTGATAAAAACTTGGATTTGTTAAAACTGAACCTATAAAGCATATTATATGTAACATTGTATTTTTCGGTTTTATTTTATTACAAGAATAATTACATGAATCATCTTTGTTGACATAATTTACAATGAGACACATCTCTTGAAATGTTTATAACGATCTTTATCACCGAAAAAAGTAAAAGACGAAAGAGAGAGAAACTTGTTCCAAAAATATATATAATTATTGCATTTCGATGAAAAATGTGTTTCTTCAGTTTTTACTAAACTAGCATGATTTGGTTGGTTATTTTTAGAACAAAGTCACATTGGGCTATCTGCTGTGTACACCGTGTGGAATCGAACCCAGCATTTTAGCGTTGTAAGTCAGTAAACTCATCGGGGGGAAACTAACATGGAAGCAAAGGGCTTTTTAAATAATTTTAATTCTGAAATTTTACATGCTATAACAAAGTGAGTTTTTACAACGGCATTATTGCGTCTCACGCGAACAAGATCTAAAACATTAAAATTACACGTTATGTTTATCTTAGGTGTTGTTAATTTTATTGTTGAAACTCTTTAGGAAATTCCTTCTAAACAGTTTATTAGATGCTCTTAATATATATGAAATAGTTGTTATGAGAACTAGTAGGAGAGTTGAAAAGGTCGACTAGGTTGTATATAGTTAAAATCTTACTCCTACCAAGATTCATTCTTGGGGATAACTGACATTAGAAGCTTAAATTAAATTGCATTCAAAGTTGGCTATCTAAGACAATACAGTACTTCATGATTTGAGCATTAATTATTTCAAACTGCTTTTTTTTAGTGTAGAGTATGTTTTAGAAATACCAGTCATACAATCACACAGTTAGAAAGTGTGTATTTTTTAGAATTTACATTAAGACATTGCTTTTATTTCTATAAATTTCTAAGGGTATATAAAATGGAATTAATTGGCCTGGAAGACAATAAAAAGCAAAAAAGTAGTCACCTTTTCCAGAAACCAGATGTATTGTTTTCTTATTTTCTACTTATTTTTCCATCTGTCTCTCCGTGTTTTGTTTTTACTAGTGAAAACATCTGCAACAATACAGCGGGTTAACCGCATTTTGTAAGGACGATTTACAATGCTAATGTAGTGGTGTGTCGGCGCAGATGCGAGTAGTGGCACCACGGACGACATGTTTAGCATATATATTTGGCTCATAGCGAATTCCCGACTAGGAGTAACTCATGGCAAGGGGTAACGTCAAAGCCTTTCCGAAAATGATATTCATATAGGGAGATTTTTAAATGATATAGAGCCAATGGACAGAGCATTTCAAAGAAAGAAATTTTAAAAGTTGTCCATGGAAGGGGAAAATTCGCACAGAAGAACGTTCAGAAGTGCAATAGACTCCGAAACGACATCTCCAACCAATCTGGAGCAATGTCCTCATACAGGAAAAAAAAATATGTGTGCGCATGTTGAATTTCTAGGGCTAACTGCGATACCCCTCCTAAATTTTGAAGTGATATACTAAAGGGAAAGCAGCTTGTAAACACCACCTACCGCAAGTTTTGGCCTACTTTTGTCAGACGGAACATTGGGATTTGACCGTCACCCATTGCCCTAAAGTTTAGAGGGCGAGATTTTTTTATTTTCTTGTAGTAATGGATCGCGAACTACTGAGTCTAAGATCCACAGTTTGGCATACTAACCACTGAGTCTCCTCAGCCTAGTCG
>NW_013665969.1:626931-649704 GCF_000517525.1 Limulus polyphemus | reverse complement strand
ATATAGGGTAGCCTGGTATATATAAAAGAGGGTGACAACGTGACAGAATGAATGCGTAGGTAGTGAGTAATTGATCTGCAGTCACAGGGTATTGTTGAAGTTAACGTTCGTTGTTAGAGCGTTTGTTTTAGCGCGATTGTTGAAGTTGAGTGTATCGGTAATGTTATATTCGGAAAGAATAAACCAGTTTTATTAAGAAAGGACTTGTGTCGCTTAAGTTTCGTCGGAACGAAGTTACTGAAAGTTAATTAACAAACGGAGACGTAACAATATATTTACGGAAAACAATTATTAATTATAATACTGTGTCAGACATACAACAAATGATTACACGTTCAGACTGTATTAGTTGGTTTAAAACAAAAGATCGATTCTATATAAATATGTAAGATTTCATTATACACTAACTATTATATCATATTTCGAAACATTGTTGCTATAAATTAGACAAAAATTTCAAATCATTGACAATGATCAGTTTTGACATAATTAGCAGCAGTGATGGGATTATTTTAAATCAAAGACAGGACAATGGTTTTGTTTTCATAAACATTTCCATTAGGATTTATTACACTGATAATCAATATCATAACGATTGCATACAAACATACTATCTGTCTAAATTTATCTTGGGGAACACCATGTTCACATGCCCTTTTCCAAAAATCAATTTCTCATGTTTTATGTTACAAACTTCGCACCTGTCTTTGTTAACACCAAAAATACCCTAGATTTAATCACCATTAAAAATGTTATTTTAACGACTGTCCGTAAAATTTTAACAAATCTATTGTTTTGCTCTGTCAAGTAATCTGGACAAAAAAATATACTCTTATACCTTTATGACATTTGTCTAATAGTTCATTTTGCTACAATTAAAAATAATAAATGAATAACTTACTGTTTATCCATACATTTTCTATTAAAAGTTTGCAAAACATTGAAACTAACTCATAGGCCCATACGATATTGAACTTGTGTGAAAGATGATGACGATGTCACACCCATACACCTATGCTATGAGCATAGGGTGATGACTTCATTGTCTCACAACCTCATCACTGGTTAGAAAGAAGAGGCTGGCTGTCACTATCTTAGGGGTCGTCAGATATTATTCTTTAAACAATTAGTTTATCAATATAGAAAATACTTAAAACAACAAACTTACCATTTTCTATAGATTATTCACTTTAAGTTTAAATCATACCATAGAAATAAAAACTCACAAAACTTTGCAGCTATCATTCTATGTCATTGAAAGCCACTAAGTAAGAATAAAATCCACAGTTCTATTTGATCAGTAACATTTGATTCAAACTTTGACATTGCTCTATTCTTAGATGGTCGTCACTGACGCAAAACAGTTCTAAGCCAACTAATATAGTATGAACTTGTAATCATTTGTTGTATATCTGACACAGTATTATAATTAATAATTGTTTTAATTAAATTGTTTTCAATTATAAAGTTTTAATTATTGTGTCGACCTTTAATTATAAATGCATTATCTTAAATGTCTTTTTTTATGATAATTTGATTAGCTAATGTTAAGGGTTGTTTTTAGGATGATTAATTACAAACATAATTTGTGTTAAGAGTTCTTTTTTATGACAACTAAATTAACTAATGAATTAGAATTAAGCAGGACGATTTAATTAATAAATTCTTGTTGAGATATGTATGAGTCATCCTCTACATCATGGTACTATTACATAATTACCCATTATGGCGGCCTAGCAATATGCGCCACTGGTAGCAAAAATATGGTACTATGACGTTGTCATCTTTGATGACGATATACATGTAGCGCCCTCTTACAACAAATTATGACAACATTGCGACCTGGCAACGCGTTCCTAAAGACATGTAGTGCACTTTTGCAATGCGTCTGAAGTGAGGTGCTTACTACTCACTGGGTTAGCAGTTTAAAATCAGGGTCAGCTCTGCACAGATAACTTTTAGTGTGGCTTTTCTCAAAAATTTGGAAACAGGCAAACAGTGTGGTACGTGACTATGTCACGTGTTTCTATGATTTTTAGCCTGACACAGCGGTCCATAGAGTGGCTGTGAGTTGTTATTGTTTTTAAAAGTACAAACTTTTAGCTCATAGCTCCCTCATCACTTGACCGATTTTAGATCTAATTACAGTTTTGGACTCAGGAGGTCAATCCCTTTCGATTGATGTATTTGACTACGCCCAAGGTCTCATAGATTAATTTACTCTAACCCTGCCTAAAAGAATTTCAATTGCCGCTGCTATTGAGGATTCCCTCTTGTTTGGTATTATAATAGTTATTAAGAATTTATTCTTTGTTGGGAATAAATGCAGGTTTCACATGACACAAGGTAAAAAAACCAATTAAACTGAGCTTGTTTTACGTTCCATTTGTTTGTTATTCTCAAAGTAGAAAAAATAACATGTTACTGCCCGGAAACAACATTACTTGATACGACCTTGTGTAAGGATGTAGACAGCAATGTCCTTCAGTGGTTGTTCAGGTGATATCTAGAGGTTACAACTTCACCTATGTGTAATAGGAATGGCCAGTTACATGGTAGCATACATGGTGTTGGGTAAGTATGAGGTTTCTTTGAATCTAGGAACATGATATTGAAAGAGAAACAGCATAAAGAAAGAGTCAATAAAAGTGACACATGTTAATTTCATAAAAGCAGCTATGCATTATGTTTGTGTTTCATGATTTTAGTAATATAAATTGTGTATTTCGGACTTCACTTTGTGTCTAGCCTACAACATCATGACACACTCAAATAATAATTCTAATGTTACTCCATAATCAATATCTTAAGCAAACCTCCTGTTATTCAGTGTACCTATCTAGTGAAGCTCAAACTTATATTCAGTTCACCTGGATATTGGGGGAACCAGTTTCATCTTAGAATGAAATACTTGTAAGGTGAAAGCAGAAACCATGGAAGGTCTTCACATTCAAATACTACTGGAAACAATACTGTTATGGTGAAGCTAGAAAAAGTAAAAGATAGGTGGTCAACAGAATACGAGTAATTTATAGGAATAACTACAATTCAACTCAAATCTTCATAAACTTCTATTAACATTTACTCAGGGACGTCACTTGCTATAGGTGAAGAGGAGCAAGCATTAATCCCATTCAATGCTGTTGGGATAGGATTAACTTTTCATACATTCGCTTGGCATTTTGTATTACTCATTCTGTTAAACCGTCAGACTATAGGTGATAAAGTGAAATAGGAGTTTTCATGATACTTAACACTTGGCCATTGAAGTCAGCTGCCTGGTCCATGTGGATCTTTTTCAGTGCTCTGAATAATGCTAAATTGTACTTGGCTAACAAATTCACAACAGTCAGTGCTAGTGTATATATAAATGCATAAGCTTCATTCCACTTTATGAAACAGTAATGACAACATATATTTGATGATGACCTATGGCAGTTTCTGGAAGTGAACCAGCAATGTCCAGGGTTATCCTCAGCAGAGGAGACCTGACATTTCTCTGTTAGAGTTTACCCTGTCTCGACCAGTTTTACCTCTGGGCAGCACACACAACATACAGCATTCAGACCAGTGCTTAACATCAGGACTCACTTATGGCCAGAAGTACCACCATCAAATGTTAGCAAATGTTATATCTCGGTGCCCTCCAATGTGTTGTGCAAAGTCTGGAGAGTTGCTTGTCATTGAGCTCTAGGAACCAGTAGCTGCAGCACTATTGGAGCACCATACCTCACAGGCTGGTAACAATAGTACAACACACTTGTAGCTACTCATACAAGCCACAGGTTATGTATATTTATGCTACACTTCTTTGGTAGTGCTGGTTGAGCTTGACCTCGCTGAACAGGAAGGAATACCTGTGCTAGGTTAGGGGTCTTCATTGTTCATTGAGCAGCTGCTGAAACATTAACTTTGACATCTATCTTTTAGTGGAGTAGCATACAGGTCTCACCCTGTGGTAAGATAGTCTCTCTGCATTTCCGTGTGGTGGGCATAAGCAATGAACTGTGACAAAGTTGTAGCCTTACAATGCTGTTATCCAATTTGCTATAATCTCTCTTGGATTTTTAAAGCTCACTAGCCACTTAAGCAAATATTCTACACCTAGAAAAATGAATCTCCCCAAACACAAGTAACGCAAAATTATACATTATAAACACAACCACAGGAAGTAGCTTTTTTGTCATTGTACATTATCTGCACTTGGTAGCCATGAGCATATACCTTGAATACGTGATTATATATTCCACCCTGCTCTGCAATTGCAACAGCACTGCTCCCACTCCATTGTCACTGACATCAGTATCCAGGAGAAAATAATAGTTCTGATGAGGATTTCCCAGCACTGAAAAATCTACTGAAGTAAGCTTCAAGAATCAAAATGCATGTTCAGATTCCTCACTTTATGCAAAGTATATTTCCCTTTTCTGGATAGATGACAATGGTGCCGAAACCTTCAAGAATGTGGCCCACAAATCACCCATAATATAATACATAACAAAGAAAACTGTGGACTTCTTACTTCATCACAGGTCGAGGGCGACGCCAGCCTCTTGTTAAGGCTATCTTAGCCAAACCCACCATTACTGAATCTCTCTCCACAATGTAAACAAGAAACTTTGCTTCTGTTCACATGAGAAAATACTTCCTATGTCTCAGTTTGAAGTCTGCCTTACATATGCATTAGAATACTATCTTCAGATTCTCAGATGCTGACTCAAAATTACAATTTAACAACAAAACATCATCACTACAGACCAGACATCTCTCCAGTTTTAGTCCATTTAACATAAGCTTCATCAGTCGATCGAAAGTAACTGGTGCATTGAACAGACCAAATGACAAGATGAGTAATTCATTCTAAAAGCATTCTTCACTCTGTTTTCGACATTCAGCTCACCTTACCATTGTACAAATACTAAATCCATGGTGTTAAACCAATAGAAGCTTTTCACTGCATCCAGACATTCATACATCAATGGTAAAAAGAAGACATGAACATGAATTATCATGTTTACCTATCAGAAGACCAAGTGGAACCTCAATATGCCTTCTATATCCCTGACAATCACTACTGGAGATGATCAAGCACTTGCTAAAGACTGTATGATTCTGCTTTGTAGCTTACAGTGTGTTTCAGCATTTGTGACCTTCATAGTGCTCTAACAAGGTTGCTTAGTCAAACATGCATTGCCTGCATGTATGTGGTGCTGAGTCACTGTCATTCAAACCAATTTGGCATCTGGTCCCGTAAACACATTTACCTGTTAACCCAACAAGTCAGTGAGTTGCTTTTGCTATGCTGGATCTAGATTGTCAGTATAATCATCAGTTAACACCACTAAACTTGTCAGTAGCCTCTTATATGCTCTTGGTGCAATGGATGCAACCCTAATCTTACCACAAGCATCAGTTAATTCCACTTTGCTTACTTACCTATAACCATTATAGCATCCACCTGAATAGCTGATTATCCATAATTACAAAATAACACCAAGACTTCATTCTTTGTTAGTTGATCACTGCTCTAACTAATGCTCTCTGCTTTTTGAACAGGAAATAGTTTATTCCATGTGTGGCTTTTATAACCCTAATATATGGCACCAATGCATTATACTTTATGTAGATTAATTCATGGTACACAACTTCTATACATGGAGGTACTGTATACACGTGTGCAATCCACTTTCTTGAGCTTGATCTTGGTAGCATTGTATAACTTTTCCATGAAACATCAGCTCACTCAATACACAGGAAAACCGATTAATGGACTTTGTAGTAATTTCCTCCAAAGATGATCTTGTTTATTGGAAACAACCACTTTCTTTCTATGGGTGATACCTCCTAGACTAGGCTGGAGGTTCATTTATCTTCTAACATTTAGTCTATCATTATTCTTCAGAAAGAAGTCAGTATTTACTGTCCATAGTGATGGTCTCACTGGGTGTTTGAAAGATAATGAGTATCTATGGTTTCTGCCAGTCCTGTTCAACCAGAAACTTAACCTCTCACCATTGCACCCTTATTGGCACACACCAGGCTCCATTCAGCCTTGACAACTGATCTCTAAATACTCTGGCTCAAACTGTCCACTGTGTTCACACAATCCAGTGGTTAGGCCTAACTTAAGCTCTGTTGGTTTTCTGGGGCATTTTACATAGCATCTACTACTTGTGGCTGGTTTACCCAGGCCCGCTAATTCAATGGCTAGTTTCAATACCCTTCCTAACTTTACTGATTTGCAAAGGGTTGAGGTTGTGGGTTGGCAAGCATCTGCTGATTCACCAGCTGGAACTGATAGCTTATCTGTACTTGCTGTGCTGCAAAATATGGGTACTTTATCCCTGAAGAAGAAAGGTCCACCCATCGAAAGTGCTCAGGTTATAGGGTTTTTATTCATTTCTATCAAGACTTCTTGAACCCTCGTGTTTTTCTAACATCATGAATGGATAGTTTCTTTGTTAGTGCCTCACAACTTCACAAACAAATCAGACATTTTATTCTTCCCATCCCGAATGATGTCCAGGTGCAAGTATCCAAGTATCCCATGGGCAAACCTAGTTCCAACATGTACCCTTGCATAGCTCTGCCCACTCACTAGAGAGAAGTTTGGCTGCCTAGCTTTTCCATCCTGTTGAGATGACAGGTTGTTAACACTTTGACTTCACCATAGACATGGTTTCCCTCAGAAAGATGATGTCCCTATTTCCAAGGTGCTGTCACTTAATCTCATTGAGTAGTCCATCAATGAATATATCGATCACGACGTCCTCCCAATCTACAGAAGCCATTTCCAGGATTGTCTTCCTATGCAATAGATGTATTTCATTTGGAAGGTGACCAGTCTCTCAGTGCCAATCTTCTTCTGAGCTTTGAATTCAACCAATGGATCACCCATTTCTCCTCTGAGTCGAGTCTATGATATAGCTTATTGTGATGGTTTCTTAGTTGTATTATTGCTCCTCTTCCAGGTGGTTGACAGTGTCAAGGGCTGGAAAACTAAGCTCAGGACGAAGCATCGTACAGCCTGCTCCTGATTTTATCTATTACAGGTACTGACCTGCCTGAAACATTTCAGGCATTGATCCAGGTCCTTTCCTCTATGGGAGTTGTTACGCATTACAATTTGAAATAGCCCAAAAACTGTAATTTTTCAATTGTAATTTAGATTTAGCAGTTAAATAAATGCTTATATATATCCAATTTATGATATTTGCCAACAAGATTGATACACACAGTTTTCTTTAATTTATACAAAAATGTTTTAATATACAAAGAATAATACAATTTACAATAGCAATTATTACAAACAGCTACTACAAACAATGAGTTATAAACAAAATTTCCACAAACTTACAAGCAATACAAAGCGTTCTTTCTAGTCTGAAACTTCCTTGATATCTTATCGAGGGTTCACAATGAGCAAGTTAATTTCGAGTTGACATAGATATAATTTATTTAATAGGGAGCGAGCTAGTTCTGTGGTCTTCACCGATCACCGTTTAGGTTAGGTAATGTTTTATAAAAATAGTACTAATGGCTGATGTGAATCCATTGAAGCTGAATGATTTGTAATGTTCGAAATTTATAAATGTTCATGGTCAATATACCTGAAGTTCCCGATTAATAAACGCGAATCACAGTTATAGCTTATGAAGCAACCTAATAATAGATACTGTTGTTTTTTGGTTTTTTTGGTGTATTGCGTTGGTTATATTTATAGGTGTGTGGAGAATTTCTCGAAACTTCAGTTTATGTAACAATACTGACGCTAACACTGGCGTATACGTACACACATATATTGTTGTTACGTCTCTGTTCGTTTGTTAATTTTCCGTAAAAATTCTTTCCGAAGAAACTTTAGCGATACAAGTCTTTTCTTAAATAAAACTAGTTTATTCTTTCTCAATACAACTTTGAAATTCACTTAATTTCCACGGTCACTCTATAACTTAAACAAACGCTATAATTCACAACGAACGACACTCGCGCTCGACCCAACTGTCCGTCTCTATCTCTGTCTGGAGTTCAATTACATTGTTGCCGTCACTTCTTGGCGGTATTATATACAAGAATACCGTACATTTAGCTAACACTCGAGGCTTCACGAAGGGGCATGATTTTTCTAGAAGTTCATGACGTGTTACCAGCGTCACGCGACTTCCGCTGTCGTAACATTGTTGATTCTTACACTCGTGAATCTTCTACAACTTTAGATAATAGGCGGAAGTTTCGCAATACATATTTAACAATATAAGTTATGTACATTTCTAAATATAAATTTAATTTAAACAAACATCGATATTAAAACAAATGTATAATAATAAATCGGTCACAGAGTATGATCCTTTTGGTCTCATTCATAGATCTGTGTGCCACGCCAGAGCCTCTCCCACTTATAATGCCAGCAAGAGTAAGAAGGAATCACGCTTTGGTTCCGGATGATTGCCACTCATAGCACTTTGACACCCCAAAAGGTGGTTGGACCCAAATCTAGGGCCAGTGGGTATTGATCTACTCCCAGCAGCTCATCATACAGACTTGCGCCAGTTCAGTTATTGCAAGCTGCAGTAGATATAATAGGAAGCCTTTCCATCATGACAGGTACTTCACCCTATGGATCACGGTCTTCACCTGTGGCTGCCTCACCTTCTGGGGAGACAACTTTGACTGCAGAAATAATTTCCCCTGGCCTGACCATCCCTTGAAAAATGTATCAATAGTCTCGACCAAAGCTGAGTATGTGGTGCTCTTTGTGGAAACGAACTGGGAGTTTGGTAGAGAGCTTTTCATGTGGTCTTGAACTTGCCATGAAACATTCCAGCAGACTTCATCCATCCATACTTTCTTTCTGCCAAGATCGGTTCTCAGGAGTACCATTTGTTCAAGTAGTGTGGGTGCACAAGATGTGATCAAGTAGTAATTAGAACAAGGTAATCTTGACCACTTTCTGGGCCACATGTTACCGTCATTCATGCACGAAAACCAAAAAACAGAAAAAATCTGAGAATTTCTATATTATTGAAGCAGATTGGAAACATATAATAAGTCCGCATATTACCAATGGCGGATCCAGGATTTTGAAAACGGGGAAGCACGATTATTCTGAACGTAAAAGTGGAATTTTCGGGATTTCCCTGGTAGGGGTTAAATGGGTTATTTAGATTTGTTATAATGTCTGCTAGATGTTGTTGTTCTTGCTTTTTTTATTTTTTTAAATTTAGTATGAAATTTCCCTACATTCTTCCCTCCTCAAAGATCCAATTTTTGTAACTATTTTGATTTTAATTTCAAAACGGGTTGGGGGGGTGGGGGGTTGAGTGGTGAACGGCTAACCGGGTCTATATCCGCTCTCGATCACCATATTAGTACAATTAACCACTCAACAATCTAATTAGTTAGCTTTTCCATAACCCCAAGTCGTGTAATTGTCGTAGCTAATCCTTTTTTGTTGTGAATGTGGTACCTTATCAAAATAAAAATCTAAGCCCACCAGTTCCACACCCTGTCCTTTGAGTATATAACAAATAACTCCTAGAAAAAATGTAACAATGTTGTAAGGCAAGATTTCCCCTTTTACCGAACTCATTTTTACTTTTATTTATGACATCACATTTCACTAACTGATATTGTAAACAGTAAAGCGTCTTGTACCAAAGCTTCTCAATACACAAGTAAGACTTACTGGCCTATAACTATAATTTCTTGGCAACTCTAATCACACTTATAAAAATAGTATCAAAAGCAACTGTCCATTACTCAGACACCTCTACACTCTAGCGATACAACCAAAATCAAAGAGAGAGTTCGCTTATCCTAACCGTAAGAAAAATCTTGTATGACCGTTTTTAATTTTCAAATTCATTTTCAGTCATTCCACTTATCACCAAGGAATTAAAATTGAAATATATACACGATTCAGGTTAATTCCAATACTTCCCATAGAATGCTATGGAATATTACTGATATCTTCTTTTGTAAAATAACTAAAATTTAGAAAGGATATTTGTTCGTCTAATGTTTACTGTGTTTTTACTTTTCATAGTGTTATGAAATCAATATCCAACTGCCTAGCGTTCTTGTTATGACATTGAGTTGTGGTTCTAATAGTAATACTAATGATGCATGTTGTATAATTAGAATGTAGAAGTAGAGGAAATTTGCGTTATATATTAATATAGTTTATTTAATTAAAGTAGACTGTGCATGCTTAAAAGTTAAATTATGCTTCCGTTCTGTGTAATTGTATGTAATAACTTCTTTCACTGTCTATTATTTTCGAAATATGTTTTCTAACTAGATTAATAAATTATTTACATTTGTCATAAGACTATAGTAATAGTATTACTATTAGTAGTGATAATATTGGGCTTATTCTGTTTTCAAACACAACATTAAAAATATAATAAACCTGATAATGATATTGCCATTGTGAAAATATGATCAAGGTAATTAAGTGTATTGAGGCCTTTACAAAAAAGAGAAACATTCTCAATATAATCAGTTTTTCTAGTATCTTTAGTTAATTTGGAAATATTACTTTCGGAAGCTTTTGAAATGTTGACATAAATAATCAATAGAGATCCTAAACCATATTCCAATAGTCACATTTCCTCAATAGGAAAAATGGCCATTTATTGATAAACTACTTTCTGCCACTTAACCACTTATCAATTTTTCCACTTATTCATTAATTGTTCAGATAATAATACTTATGTTGTAAGACATCTTGTCAAAGGTTGTCTAAAAGTCAAGATATATAATATCAACTAAATACCCTTATCCAAAAAAGTTTTATCAAAATTTCAAATTCATTAGACAAGAAAGCCCATTTTAAACTATAGAGATAAATATTAATCAATCCGTACTCTCTAAGTAACTTCCAATAGTGATTTGGTAACAACAGAAGCCTAATTAATAATCTTATAGTTTACCAAATCTTTACTTAATTCTTTATTTTCAGTAATAGGAGAAATGCCAGCAGTCTTCTGATCATTAGGAATTTTAGAATGTAAAATTAATTTTAAAAACATGTAACAATTAAAACCCTCAATAATTGTTGGCTAAGCTTCTTTAAAGTTTTATTGCTAAATCTTGTCAGGATCAGAATCTTTATTCTCAAGAAATTTCCCAAGTTTCCCAAAACAATTTTTTCTGACATACATTATTTGAAATTAAGAGCAAAATATCTACTTTTAAAGAAATTGTTTAGCTTCAAATTCTTTTTTCTCCCTCATCTTTTTGTATGCCAAAACACCAGTAAAAAAAGTACCACTTTCATCCTTTTTTCCATCTTCTGTTATAAGTTACTCTTCAAATTCTGTTAAATACCACTATTATCTTTGAATATTTTTTGCAAGTAATATAAACCAAAAATCTCATTAAACCAGATAAGTGAAAACTTTTTATTTCCTCAGCAGGTTCCAAAACAGTAGTCATAAATGCAATCAAAGAACTAATTAATTTTTAATAGTAGTTATTTTTAACATAGATATCAGTTTTTATCATGCTACTCACATAAGTGTGTGACTTCTGAAGTAAGTTCCCTGTATTATCTGAATTGATTTGATTGTAGCAATCTGTTTTTGTGATTATGCCTCATTAAGAGCAGTTACCATTTCTCAACTGGCTGCATATGGTAATTTCTAGGCTTAGATATGCATGTTGGATAAGATAAACTTTAACACTTCTATCTGCTGTAAAGTTCTGCATGTGAGCTTTGAAAACAGAGGTTGAATTTGGAGAACAGTTTTGTAAGTCTATTTTGATGCAGATATCTCTCTTACTAAGGTACATTTTACCCCCTTCCTAAAAAGATATATATATATATATATGTGTGTGTGTGTATTTTATTTTTCAGGTATTTGTTATGAGAGCAAGCGACTAAAGATGGTAAGGCTCAGCTGGCAAAGGATGTTTATTGCTGTAGCCTCTATGAACTTATTTGCTGTATTGTATATATGGAAAACTCTCGATAGTCGATGCTCCTGTGGAACCTCTGCTGTCAATGTAAATCACATTGAGATGAAAAGGAGATTTGAAAACAAGATAGAAAAAAAAATACCATCATTTTTCATGTGGAAAACAAAGTCACAGTTTATACATCACAATCTGTCTACAGTTGTGGAGAGTGATGTAACATTTGTTTTATATGAATTTGAATTTTTTGAACATAATCTTGAAGAAACTGTCAAACATTTATCAGAAATTTACCCCTTAGTCCCAATTTTAATCGTCAGTGACTTGGTTCCATATCCCCCCTTGTTGTTTTTAAAGACTATGTTAAATTCTAATGTTCAGTTAATATCTTTAGATCCAGGAGCCAATAAGTCTTCTACCATGACCAGTCTTTACTACTTCATTAAGACTAAATATGTAGTGTTCGTGCCAGATGCTTCGCGCATGACATCAACTGTTTTGTCAGAACTTCTGCAGTTTTTTCTTTTTCTTCCAAATGGACATTTAGCAGCAGCTCGTATTAGGGGTCAAAAGTCAATTTGTCTCTCCCTTGATGTTGATCTCAAAAGATGGACTCTTACTTATAGGCAGAATGTTGGCACCAAAATTTGTGATTCTCTACAAGGTAAACATCTTCTTATATGGAGAACACATCAACTCCTTGACTTAAACCAGCCTTTGGTTCAGCCCTTTCCAGAAGCATTGTTCATCCAAACAACAAGCAGAAACCTTAAGGTATGTTCTGTCCCTAAAGTTCTACAGAATTATTTTTACTTTTTAAGCATCTCTTCTGAATTACTACTTCCAACATCATTTGCTCCTACATGCTTCTTGGTACAAGCAACTAAACTGTCAAAATGCTATTTAATGTTTTTTACTTTAGCACCTGGCAAAGCAAATTCTAGTCCTAGTTTTTTGTGATTCTAATTACAAACAACCTTATCAGTGTACCTAATGAAAGAATACCTTAATATTTCACCTTTTGATCATCTCTTTCCTCAATGCAAGTAGCCAAAGATTTAAATTTGCTACAAACTGCTAACTAAACCTGCTTCTAAAGCCATAAATTTTTTACTTCTGTGTACCTTTGTAATTATAATGTTTGAGGAACAACAAGGGCTTCTTTGTCCTCTGTGAATGTCCCATTCATTTCATTAAATATGCATCTGCCTATATCAAGCCCTTTCTTGAACTCTCCCAATCTTGAAGGCAATATGTTTTAAGGGCTGACCAACATTATTTGAAAAATAAAACTGCTTAATTTGCAGACAATTTCTACCCTGCTAAATTTTAAATTTATGTTCCTTAGTTTTACCATTCTAACCTTTAAATACACAAAACAGATGATGGATCAATCCTCTATACCATTTATATATTTGAATACTTCAATCATATCCCATCTGACCCTTTTTTTTCAAGAGAAAATAATTTTAAGGACCTTATGAGACAGCATCTCTATCTCAGGAATAATCCTAGTACCATTCCTCTGAACACTTTCTGACAACTCAGTGTTTTTTAAAGTGTGAAGACTAAGCACATTACTCTAAGTGTGGCCTAACCACATTGATTTATATTCAATATTTCTTTAGATACAATCCAAAATCCTATTTACTTTCGTATTAACAACAATACCCTACCTGGAAGGCTTAAGAGACTGATTGAACAAAACACTAAAATTCTTTTTTACATAACACTATTGAGTTGATTTTCATTGAGATGGTAATTATATTCTAAATTAAGGTAGCCAAATGCATTATTTTTCACTAAGTATAATTTAATGCCATCTACTATTTATTTGCACAATATGCCAAATAATCCAAATGTATTTGATCAATATGTTGACCATTCCATTATATATCATTATTGTGTATCAAAATAGAGTAAAGGCCATAACACAAAGCTCTGAGTTACCTCACTGCAATCCAGTTTGATAGAACTCCACTTATTACAACATTTTGCCTCTTCTCCTCTAACCACCCCTAACACATTGAACTAACTTATTCCCCACACCCACAGATACTTTTCTGAAATAGTCTTTTATGTGACAATTTGTTAGAAGCCTTCTGAAAATCCAGGTATGCCAAATCATCATGTTTACCCTCATCAGCATAACTTGTAATATCTTTGAAGAAGGTCAAAAGATTCATGAGTCAAGATTTTCTCTTTGTAAATGAATGCTGGTTGTCCAACAAAATGATAAACTTTGTTAGATGGCTTTGTAAAACATTCTTAACCAGTATCTCCAAAACCTTTACCACTACTGAAATAAGCATAATTGGCTTATAATTATTCAGACAATAGTTTTCACCTCTCTTAAAGATAAGTGTAACATTTAGCCAGGTTTCACTTTTGTGGCACCTGCCCACTATTTAGAATCATAGCCAATTTAAACACACTCCTTCTCACTCTCTCTCCAAAAGCAACATTACCCTAACTATATCTTTTTCTTGTTTTGCTTTTTTGATTTATTTTCCAATACCAGTTTTAATCTTGGCTTATCCAAATTAGACATCAGATATAGTTTTCATTCAGGATAGAAAATATGTACAAATTTGATATCAAATCACACACTAGAGAAGCAGTAAATTCATTTAAGTTTCTTGTCCTTTTGATAATGTGATAATTCCTGATAACTAAAACTGATACATTAAAGTCATCACAATAAAAACCTTTTTTTTTAAATTTTATATTGTGATCTAAGGGGGCTTTTTTCATAATCTCCATTTCCCTTTCTTATCATTTTTTCACTAAACCTCAATATTCTCAGTTTTATTTATGAATTTGATATTGTTGTAAAGTTTGTAGTTATAAATGTATTATTTTGTTTCTTTGATTATCTATAGATTTTAATGGTAATAAAAGATTGTTTTTGGAATGCAGTTCTTTTCAGTTAGTTTGGTTGAACTAATATCATAAGTCACTCAATCCTCTCTTCTATTTTCCTGTAGCTTTTGAAAGAAAGGTTTCCAAAAATCTGGCTCACAGCTCTTGTTATGCCAATACTGTTATGATCTGATATGGATGTAATCATTGTCAGATTTGTCTGGTTGTTGTTTTTTTTTCTTTCTATGTGTATGATTGGTATAGATATTGTGATGTTATCTTGTTTGTATCCCTTATATTTTGTTGAGTTTTATAATAGGCAGATTCCTTTTATACTGAAACTTATGTAAATGTCTTATTGCCCACTTTTTTGTTTATTCTGTAAGTTTAGTTATTGAAGAGTTTTTCTAAATTGTTTCATTAGCTTTTTATTAAGGATTTTATATTTACTTACAGAATCTGTGTAGTCAAAATTTGTGTTGATACTAGATTAGTTATTTTAAAATAAAGTTGTTAGATTTATTGTCAACTTTTTAAATCCAATTTTATCTATTACTGGCATGCTGTCAGACAGATGGTGTTGTAGGTAAACATCCACAAGCTCCTTGACATTACAATGCTTAATGCTAATTAGTTGGAACAGTAAATACTATCTCATGTAAGACTATAGTAGGCCTTAAGAAATCCTGGGTGCCAGATTGCCATGGAAACTAAAAAGTTCATCGTGGCACCTTGTATTTTCTCCCATTTTATTCATGAGTGGGACTATGGCAAATAGAACTTGAATCTAGAACAGCTCTGGACTCTTGGAAGTCCGGAACTATTTTTGTGTTCTTTGAATCCTAAAATCGAACTTTCTTTCTGGGATTTTATAAGTAGATTCAGCACTTCATGTTTTTTCAGGAATAAAGCACTGAGGTTGCACAACACGTTACAAGTTTCACACCATTTTGTTTTTCTTTTTTCTTTCAATTCATCCAATTAGTGAGTATGTATAGACTCAGACTAGACCAAAGGCAGTTAGTTCAGGTAATACTATCAAGTGGTTTTTGATATTGTGATTGTTAGCATGCAGTTGTTGCTGTGAAAGTAAATAAATATACACTGTAGCCCCCATTTCCCAGTATAAACAATAATGAAGTTGAGTTAGGCATACCTGGCTTCTGAGTTTTTTGGGCGGCTCCTAAATCTTTGTTGAGGCCTGGGCTATAGTTAGCAACTTAATGTTGTAAACAGCAATATTTGCATTATAGAAGACAGAGCTAATGTGAACTCTCGTGTATTAAACCAAGGTAATTCTATAAACCCATAAGTGAAAAAAGGGAGAATTCTGAAAAACCCATAAAATATGAGTATAAATGTGATTGGAATAACCTTAGCAATATTATAGAAGAAAAATATCTTGGTGTTTCAGTTTATCAGTCTCTTAAGCCATCCAAGCAACGTGTTGTTGTTGCTAGTGGCAAAACAAATTTGATTTTAAGTGGTACCTACAGAAATATTGAATACAAGTCTAAAGAGGTTATAATTTCATTATATAGGCATTGGTTAGGACACACTTGGAGTATTGTATTTAGTCTTGTGCTCATTACTTTAGTAAGGACATTGAATTGTTGATATCTGGGAGGCTGGGATGAAATAGTTGTCATAAAAGGACAAGTTAAGAATCTGAACCTGTTTTCTCTTGAAAAAAGAAGAGTTAAAGGGGATCTGATTAAGGTGTGCAAGATTCTTAAGGTAAATGATAATGTTGATGCATCATATTTACTCATTTTTAATGGTAAGACTAGGGAAAACAAATATAAATTTTGGCAGGGGATAAGTCATCTTCAGCTAAGACAGCTTTATTTTTCTAACAGGGTGTTTGCCTTCTGTTGTGGATGCACTTAATTTGAGGGAGTTAAAAGGAAAGCATGATAAATGTTTGAATGATAAAGGCTGACTTTGAAGTATTCTTTTAAGGGGTTAGATTAATTTAGTGGGTAGGACAGTCTAGATGGCCCAAAAAGTCCCTTGCTGTATTTTTATGTTATCTACCTTAATTGCAGAGTTGTTTGCTTCCTCAATCAAAATGGTTAGAAGTGAATAAACAAATGATGGTAAATTGACAAGCTGTGATTAAGAAAGAGTATTACATTTTAAAATAGTGTATTAAGCTGAAGTTCACAAGCTAGAGGCCCATAAAGAAACAACGTATACTTTGTACAGTATCATGACTATGTGAATGAAAAACATGGTCACTTGAGAAAAAACTAGAATTGTTTTTGGGAGGGTCACTAAAATCAAGTAATAAAAGTTATGTGAGGAACCTATAGAAATAAGAAAGGTAATAGAAAATCTCAAAGTCACTATTGTGCTTCTAATGGAAGAGGAGGAAAATTTTTGTTTTTTTATGGTAGAAGGTCTAGCATCAGTGAAGCAAGTATACCAGTGATTAGAAAGTTAGCAACATAATTTCTGGTTTAAAAGAATTGGTCAAGAGATGATAGACCTATTATTTTATCTTCTATTTTAGCAAGATGCTGGAATCTTTTGTCAGAAGTCACTTAGAAAAGCATTTAGAAAGTTAGATTCTGAGATGATACACACCTCTGAACATAATTAAGCTATCTTCCTTGTGCATCTGCCTTAGAGATTTGCATGCCACTAGCCTTTTGGCAACTCCCACCTAATCTCATGAGATTTCTTATGAATTACGCTACTGCATAGTGACATTATTATTATGCAACAAAAGCCTTTTACCAATAGGAGGTGGCATACCTCCTTGCATACAAAGTCTCTCTATGTGTTTGCCCTCATGAATCTTCATTCTTTTCTTCAGCACTGAACACATCAAATGTGTTTTTATCTATTTCAATTTAATAAGATTTGCAATGCTTAAGAAAATTAATTTCCATTTTTTCTTTACAAACTATGAACACCTTAATTTATGTAATATCTTCTACTACTTATGTGAATGAATAACTTCCTCACACAGGTTAGGTAACATCTATGGGTTATGGAGGCACATTTATTGGGGATGATGTGACAGCCATTATGAATAGGGTAGTGGGTTACCTTATGTAGCAAGTACCTTCAGTTCCAGTTCTTTCCCCTCATTTTAAGGGGAGATTGAAGAGGATGAGTTTTATAAGTTTTCTCCCTATTGAAGAGAAACCTTAAACTTTCTCACATTATCAGGACTTAATTTTACATGTATGCACCATTCATTTTCTTCCCCCTTTGTCATATTGGTCATCTTGTTTTCAACTTCTTACTCCTAACTTTAACCAATTTTGTTTACCTTTTCCTCGACCACTTACATTACAACCTCAAGTCTCACACTACCTGTCTAACTGATTCTTATATCCTCAGTTTTGGTCATTCTAAACCTCCTTTTGTGAGTCCCACGTTTGGGATTGCCTGTGTCTGTTTTTTTTTAGAGTGTGTGGACTATTTGGTGTCATCTTTGCCCTCCAGTTCCCAGTACCCATGTCATTGCATAATCCTTTTTACTATACTTTTTCATCTCTCCTCTCTACAACTCAAGTCTGAGGCACTGTACCATGCCCAGAGAATTTTACGGGTGATTATGTTGTTCCTTTCACTTCTCTACTCTGGCCTGTTCCACTTCTACCATTTCCCTGCTCACGTAACTCTTTGTTTTTGAAAGTTGTTTGGTAGGGATACTCTCCTATCCCAACTTTGACTTCTTTCCTCCCTTCAACGAGATCTTCGTCTGATCTCCTTTCTTTGCTCTGAAGTTTTGGTATTCCTGATTTGATTAAATCACAGATTAAGGCTGCCTATCAACAATTCTCACTTTTGTCCTTTATTTCCACACTGTCCCAATCCAAACCCTTCACCATTGTACCTCAACTTAGTCCCCAGTTTCCTGTCTTTCAATTCCCATTTCCTAACTTTTTCTTCTACCCAGCATCAGACTGATCAAGCTCACTGGTGATGGTTAAGTTGAGTTGGGTCCTTTGAGTGCCTGGCTATCATGGTTTGAGCTCCTGTGGTCACACTTTTCTATACACACAAGGGTTACTCTACTTTTTACCCACAGAATTTCTTTCCAATTCACTTTCCCTCCTGCCCTTAGCCCTCATCATATTTCTTTTCCTCCTTCTGATCCCATCTGTGTACAATGTCTTGAGGAGGTGTTGTTCATGAACACTTCCAAATGTTTTCCTCACCCCATCTCATATCTTATTCATCTGGGAGTGGAGTGTTTTTCAACATATTTCTCAGCTGTGCTCAGCCTTCTTCCATCTGTCTGCAAGCTATTAAACTACTAGTGTCACCAGGATTTGCACCTATCCTACTCATACTGCGTGAGAAGTTTTTAATGTTTGGAGACCACAGCTTCACTAGAACTGCTTATATTTTGGGTCACACACATATTCACCTCCTCTGTTGGTCCTTGCCTGACCAGAAGAACCTCTCACAGGAAGCTTTGATCTCAAGGTTCACCTGTCCACTCCTGTACTCAAAGGTTTGTATTGGTAATTAGACTGATCCAATATCACCATTGGTGTTTCATTACCTCCACCCAAGCTGGTCCTGCATTTATTCACCAATGCTTTCTCCCTCTTGTTGAGGAGCATCTCTGAACAATGATTTCACATCTAGCAAATGGAGCCAGGATGACTCTTCTCTCTCTATATCAATTCACTCAAACTTCCAGTAGTCTGTTGGGCATGCCCCCATTTCTTACCTCTCCTAGTGGATCATTTTGTTATGACCTAATCTGACAACTCTTATTTTTTTCCAATATCAACCGCCAAGAGGGAAACCAATCCAAGACTCCTTGCTTTCAAACCCTGGACCTTCCTTATTTAGCTAATTCTCAGCAGGCCATTTCATCACCTGCCATGTAGCAGGTGCTATGAGCCAAATTGCAGACTACCTCTCTCAGCTGGACTGTGTTCTGCCCACAGAATGGTTTTTTCATCCTCAGGTTATCCATTGGGAGTGCTCTCTCTTGATGTTTTCACCTTGATAATGGACCAGTTGTCTCCACCATTACTGGTTATTGTGCAGCCTTGTCTACATCATTTTGCCTTTCTTACTACCACATGGTGTTTACCTCACTAGTTCTCTCCAACTTGTTCTGGCTGTTCCTTATCCATAAACTCACATGCCCTGCTCCCATGCCCAACTGAGACTTAAATGTAATTTTGCACAATCTTACCCATGCTTATTTTGAGGTGATACAAACCTGCAACTTATACCATCTTTCTCTTAAGACATATTTCCTCTTACTTCTCAACTGTGTTCTCTATCATTCAGGTATCTATACTATCAATTCTTCCTGTATCCTTTTCCATTGTTCTTTTTTTATCCTGATTGGTTCTTCCTCCCTAAGTCATCAGTCACTCCTTATCTCCTATTTCCCTTGTATTTTGTATCTCTATGATCAGTCAGACCCAGACAAACTTTTGTGCCCTATTTGTGCTCTTCATTGCAACTTAACTCATACCTCTCACTTTCATGGCTTGCCTCTTTCATTCTACATTCCCTGGAATTCCTCTTCCTTCAAGGACGTGCCTTTCTCTACCCTTACAGGTAGGGTCCATCAATTTCTGTGTTTGGTATACCCCTCATTGGGTGTCAATGCTTGCAGATGGTTCTGCATTTCATCCCCTAAGAGTCATCATCTCACACATTCCCGTCTTTCATTTTTGACAGCTGCAGGATGAGATCCTTCAAACAGGCATGTAGACTACTTCTCACACCTTCATTACTCATCTGGCTATCTCATCTTCTGAAAGTTCTCACCTGCCTCTGTTCACCATCCTACAGTCTACCCATCATCTTTAGACAGATGAGTATGTTTTCTTTTTCTTATTACAGTATTTGCTTATAGGATCTAGTCTGGTCGCTGGTGGAGTCTCCAAGGTTATACTTATTTCCCAAAATTCTGCATCAAACCAGAATAATGGAAAGAGCTCATATCATCTGCCCTGGCTTCATATATGCCTGCTGTTAAGATGGGGTGCTCTGCAAGACCACTTAAGGAATCTTCATGGTATGATTATATACCTGATTACTGTCCATTCCAGACCATACCTATTCCAGTGATCTATCATGGAAAAAGTCAGCACCAAACCTGCCTACTTTCCTGGTTTGCACTTGCTGGTTTTTCAAAATAGGGATATGCATACACCTGTAATAGTCTCCAGTAAAAGGCCTTTCTGGCTAAAATGGGACCGATGGGGATCTGGGCATTTTTTCTGTGTCTCCCCACTGCAAATTACTCCCTCTTTTTTTCTTCAAATGCACCATGGGAGATCCTTGCCACTTACCAATTCCTAACTGCTAAGGTGGTGAACCATGGAAAATCCTCACTAACTGGAGCCTAACTGCTGGGGTTAGAACAAGGGGTGCCAATCAGTGGAAGTGGGGCAGTGGTGACACTGTCTGTGTAGTGTAGGTCACCTGTCATATTTATACTTATAATATGCCACTAGTACCCTCCTCTTGCAGACTGTATCTGTTTGGTAGAGATGAGATAAGCACATTGCAAGACTGTGCCCTCCTCCTGCCACTTGTGACTGTCCAGTGGAGTCAAGGTGAGCATGCACCACTATACTATGCCTTCCTCTGGCAGTTGTTTGTTCAGTCAAATTGAAGAGAGCACACTCTAACAAATCGTGCCCTCCCTCTGCAACTGATATCTGTTCAGTTAATTCGTGACATACACACACACACACACATAATTCCACACACTATGGCACGAATCCTGTGCCCTCCTCCTACTACCGGTGTTAGTTTGGTAGTCTAAAAATAGTGTTGAGGTGAGCACAGGGTATGATCTGAATGTGCTTCAACCATGCTACACATATTGTCTCTCTGACCTCTTGTGTGCAAGTACTCAGACACCCATGTTCTTATTCCTCCCATCCCTGTGATACATGGGGCTCGTTTGCCTCTTCTTTTCTTTTTTTCCTTCCATGGGTGTGTCCCTATGGAACCACTGCTATACTCCATGGGTTTCCTTCCAGTTCTTTCTGAGCGGAATTCATCATTTAAACTGGCCCTGAATGTGGGCTTCTAGCTTAAGTGTGTGAAGAGGTGTGTATTGTCTCAAAAGATAACATTTTTCTTACCTGAAAATGTATTTCTGATTGATACCCATTCACACACATTCCCACCATTCCTCCTCACTTACACTGCACCTTAGTATTCCTTGCCTCATCAAAAAATGAAGATTCATGAGTGCACAAGCATAGAGGGAGTTATGTGCAAGGAGGTGTTACATCTCCGTTTGTTAATTAACTTTCCGTAACTTCGTTCCGACGAAACTTTAGCGACACAAGTCCTTACTTAATAAAACTGGTTTATTCTTTCCGAATACAACTTTACGATACACTTATTTTCAACAGTCGCGCTATAACAAACACTATAACGAACGAACGTTAACTTCAACAATACGTCTCTCTCTGACCCCAGTTCAATTACTCATTACCTACACACATTATTGTCCCGTCACGTTGTCACCCTCTTATATATACCAGACTACCCTATATCTAGTAATCTCTCGACAATTCCGAAGGTTCGAGAGAACGAGTCACGTGACCTCGCTGACGCAACACTGCCCCCTCCTTAGTATTGTTCGTCCCGAACAATATCCACTTACAATAAACCAATAACAATAACTTAATTAAATGTACAGAATTACAAACACAAAATTACAATTCAACAAAGTCTCTTAATTTTATGGGACGTATCTTCTTCTGTACTGGTCTCCGTCTCGTTGGCTTCTGCTTCATGTGGGGTTCATCTGCTTCATCAGTAAATGTCCTATCATCGGTAACAGTCACATCAGTGGTAGTAACTTCATCAAGGGCTTCATCGTTTCCCTTCTCAAAACTGAGTAGAGTTTCTTCTTCAATGGTGGCTTCTTCAGGTGGCACGTCTTCAGCAGCGTCATTTGTCTGTTGTCCACTTCGTCCCAACTGAAACGATCTGGGCCTGATAACGCCAAAGCCTGTTAGCATGCACCAC
>NW_013665969.1:616322-625931 GCF_000517525.1 Limulus polyphemus | reverse complement strand
TCACTGACGCAACAGAGGTATGTCTCCCTGCTATTGGTGTAAGGCTTTTGTTACATAATAACATCATTATGCATTAGCAAAATTCACAAGAAACCTTGTGAGATTAGATGGGAGTTGGCTAAAATCTTTAAAGCAGATGCATAGGGAAGACAGCTTAATTGTGTGAGAGGTGAGTATCTATCATAAATACATTTGCAGGTTTGGAAAATGTTAACATTTATGTAATGATTCTCAGCAGACTTTTATAAACATTTTCTTGCCTTACCAACTTGTTGCAGTTATTCATTAAAGCTTCCAGCTGAATGAGTGCAGTCCAATTATATTTTTAAACCATTTTTGAGAAAGTGCTACATAAAGTTAGATGCTTATAGGGAGTGGTGGGGAATGTTATTTTTAGGTTTTCTGAGAAGTTTATGCGAGACTTGTGTTTTTCATCTTTTGTCAGATTAGGTAACATTTGTTAGTTTGGAATATTTAAAACTTTTACAATAACATTGGAGAACTAGAAAAAGATGATCATTATATTAAAAAGCTGAGAAGATAAAGTTGTACACTTTGGGTATGATGATTTAGAAATTACTTCTTGTTTGTGATGTGAGTTTTAATAAAACTCAAATAGCTGCTTGCTTAGTGTCTAAGTATGGTTTATGAATGAGAATAATATGAATAATAATAATAATGAATAATAAGCAACTGGTATGGCTTGATTTAAAATTTACTTCTAACTAAAGTAAGAAAATTTAAGTTATAAAGAATGGAGTATAGACATTGACTTTTTTCTCACAGAATAGAAAAGCTACATTTAAATTGAAGCATGTATTAAAATTTGTTAGGGACTTGAATCAAATGGATAAGGATTTTTCTTAGAGTGGTGGGAATTTCAGGATGGAAGTGTAAACATTAGGGGATATGCAACAGCTTTGAAAGCCCAGACCCAGACTACTTAATTGAGTTATGAACTTGTGGAATTTTTTTGCCTGATGTTTTATTCTGTATCATTAACTTAAATTTGTTTGTAATCATTGTTGAATAGGTGTATGATTTCAAGGACCATGTTGATTTGGGTGGGTTGGGATGTTGCACTCATTGAACTGAAAAAGAGAATGCTCCTTGGTATTAGCAAGCTAATTTTTAATCATAAACTAGTGTCTAAATATTAGATGATTGTCCTTAGGTACTTAAACATTTTTAAGAATTCTGCACCCTTTTTTTCTTTACATTTATTTTATTGTTTTAACTAACCCCTTTAATTTTCATATTTTTTGTTGGGTCATAGAATTGTTTTGCATACTGAAAAGTTCTATTTTTTAAAGGAGTTTACTCACTTTAAGTTCTTTGTTTGTATATCTATCATTGTACTTAAAGTTATATGTGACTTTCTTTTTGTTGATTATATGCTACAGTAGTTGTATTCCTAATAATTGTTCAAAGTTTTAGTAGGAACTATTGCTGGGCATGAAATAAATAAATAAAGTTGATATTGGTAAATTATGATTAAAAGGTTAACACCATACACAGGAAGCATGCTAATGTTATGTTTGCCTCAGTATTTATATATCTGACATACGAAATAAAGGGGTGAAATGGATTAAAACAAAATACCACTACAAACAGGGCAGAACAAAAAATAATTTATTAAAATGTGGCAACAACAGAAATCCAAAATAAAGCTTTCAAACAACTAGAATACAAATTTTATCACAAAAAAAAAAAAAACAGTTTGTAAACCCATGCCTGGTCAGGACGTGATACAAACATTAATAAACAACATAAATCTCAATGTCATTAATTTCAATAAATAAAGGAATTAGAAAAAGAACCAGAAGAAAAAACCTAATTCTGAAAGAAAGAAAAAACTTCTCAAGATCAATGACAATATTGAGCAACAGTTAGCAATAATTCGTTCTATATCTTGTGAACTAACTTATTTACGATAAAAAAGGTTTTTTTTTTTTATTTAGACTATGAGGTTACACCTCATATAAGTAGCTATTACCATAACTTACATAATCTTTTACAACATTACTATCTGTACATCACTGTTAGGGGAAGCTTGTGTCAGTCTCATAGTACAAGCATACTGAAATTCAACATGCTCTAGCTAGAAGGTGAGTTAGCACTTTAATATTCTTTATTGAAAGAAAAGTAAAACAACCAGGTTGGCTCACAAAGAGTATACGAGATAAAATTGAAGAAAAGCATCATAAATTTAAGAAATTTAGATTGACTGGTATGACAAGAGATTTAGAAGATTATATAAGATCAAAAAAGTTGGTGAGACAGGAAATTAGGACATCAAAAAGGATGTATGAAAAAAAGGTTGACTGAACATGTAAAAATTAACAGTAAGGATTTCTTTAAATACATTAAGTGTAAACAAAATGTTAGGATGGGGGTAGAACCCTTGAGGGATGATAAAGGATAGCTCATATCTGATATTTATGTGATGGCTAGGTTATTAGACTTTGCTTTTTACTAATGAAGATTTAAGCAGTATTCCACATCTTGAACCATTGATAGATGGAAACAAAATTGAACAAGATGATTGCATTATTAATTCTGAGCTGGTTAAGAAAAATTGGGAAGTTTAAAGAACAATAAAGCTCCTGAGCCAGATTTCCCCAAGGGTTTTTAAGGAGGTTAAAGATGTGAGCCACTTACTACTATTTTTTGTCAGTCCTTGAATAGTGGAGAGTTACCAGAGGATTGTAAGTTAGCTAATGTAACTCCTCTTTTCAAGGGAAGTGATAAAAGTTGTCCCAGTAATTATAGACCTATTACTCTTACATTATTTGTGGAAATAATTTTGGAAAGTCTAATAAAAGATGCTTTGCAAAGTCATTTAACAAAGTTTAGAATGTAATTGGATACTCAACATGGTTTCATAAAGGGAAAACCTTGCCTTACAAATCTTTAGACATTCTTTGAAAGGGATATTCCTTATGTAGATGAAGGTAAGAGTGTAGATTTGATGTATCTGGATTTTCAGAAAGCACTTAACAAGGTGCCACATAAAAGGCTTGTAAAATAATTATCTCTATTGGTGTGTGGGAAAGGCAAATTGGATAGAAGAAAGCTAAGGGATGTTACAAATGGAGTTCAGTCAAACTGGATTAATGTTAGCAAGTGGGGTACCTCAGGGCTCAGTCTTAGGACCTTTGCTCTTTTTGATTTACATCAATGACATAGATGAAAGAATGGTCAATAAATTACTTACATTTGCATATGATATTAAGGTATTGGGTGTTAATAGCTGTAAAGAGGATGCTGCTGATTTACAAAAGGATTTAGATCATTTAGTGAGTTGGGCAAATAAATGGCAGATGGGTTTTAATTATAATAAATGCAAGATAGTGCATGTGGGTTATCATAATTTGAATTATAAATATAATTTGGATGGGAATAATCATAACAGTGTCATGAAAGAAAGGGATCTTGGTGTGATAGTTGATCAGTCTCTAAAGCCATCCAAGCATTTTGCTGTTTCTAGTGGTAGGGCAAATATGACTTTAGGCTGTAGTTACAGAAATATTGAATACAAGTCTAAGGAGGTTATAATTTCATTCTACAGGTCACTGGTTAGGCCACATTTGGAATATTGTGTTCAATCTTGGGTTCCTTACTTTAGGAAAGACATTAAATTGTTGGAAAGAGTTCAGAGAAGGGTTACTAGAATGGTGCCTTGGATGAAGGGGTTGTCAAATTGTTTTCTGTTAAAAAAAAGAAGAGTTACGGTGGATCTGATTGAGGTGTTTAAGATTTTAAATGGAATTAATAATGTTGATGCATCATCTTTTTTCATATTCAACAGTGAGAATAGTAGGTCCAGGGGACATAATGATACATTGTGGCAGGGTCGGAGTCATCTTCAGCTTAGACATTTTTATTTTTCTAACAGGGTGGTTGACCTTTGGAATGAGTTGCCTTGGGATGTTGTGGAGGCAGTAAATTTAACTGAGTTTAAGAGAAAGTTTGATAAGTATATTAATGATAAGGGCTGGCTTTGAGATTTTTAAAAATAGTTTTAGTTTTGTTTAGAGGATGGAACAGCCAAAATGGACCAATAGGTCCCATGTTGTCCCAAACCATTATGTTAAATGTAGTTACTGTCATGTGCAGTTGGTACTCCACTGTTGTGTAAGTTATGTAAAACTGTTAAAAATATGTATTGAATAGATGATATATGTTTATATATATTATTTCTTGACATGTAAAGTTTGTAGTGAATATCAGGGATGAAAGAATAAGGAAGGGAATTTGTGACAATACCAAAAGCAAGTAGTTCATTTGTATGTCTTTTTTTTTTTATCTAATTAAGCTATATTCTGTTATTTCTTTAATGTTAGTTTCATTATCAGGTTTGGCTCAATTGTATAATATATATATATTTATTTCATTTTTATTATGAAGATTATTTAGCTTAGTATATTAACTTTGGGCTAACATAAATCTCCTAAACTAGCTGAAGTATGTAAGATATTAGGATTACAGACCAAATTACTGACAGTGAGAGTACCCTATTGATACATCAATGCATTCTTACTATTGCAAGTAAGAATGGTATATTAAATTAGCTACATTGATTACTGGATCAATTTCTAGTTCTGAACTTTATTATAGATAGCTTATTTTGATCAGAAGTTAATGACAAGATTTGGATACTTACTGTAGACCCATGTTTGGTTTTAGGTAGAGTAATTATCATTTAGAACCAAGATCAGTGCATTAAAAGCAGGCCCTTAAAAGTGATATTAAATGAATGTAAAAAATTTTGTGCATTTTTTTAAGTTCAGAAATTATTATGCATATGTTGAGCTTTGTTGAGAGTTATTATTATTATGGAATAATTTTTTTACAAAATGTATGTGTATTCTTACAGTAACAGTTCAGTTGAATATGTTTTTTCTAAAATATAACTGTGGCTTATTTAAACTTTAGTGCCTTTGTTATATTTGCTTTAGTTGGATGAGAGTCAGAAAGATTAGCAGGTTGAACATTAAAATTTACTTTAGAATTTCTTTGCTTGTTTCATTGTTTGTAGAAATGCATCATGATTTTATACTCAGTTCTGCAGTTGCGTGAAGTTTGACATCAAGAACTGGGTACCTGAAAGAATATATATACTATATACATTAGATTTTATTTTTCAAATTCAATTTATACATTAAATCTTTTAATTTCTTTGTGTTTGTAAAAATATTTAATAAACATTTCCTAGGTGTTTTATAAGAATTTGTGCTTGTTATAGGTACATATCTCACCAGAACATCTGCTATCAGAAGGGAGATTGCTATTCAAAGATGCACATCTTAGAGAGAAACAAAGAATGCTTGACTCACATAAAAGAATGAATTTGTATAAGAAATTTGGCATCAAGAAAGTCATTCTTCCTGGAAACCAAGTTCATTGGTATGGTTGTGAAAAACAGACATCTCGGTGTTTCGGAACAGTGCATAATGACATGCCAGAATACCTATTTCTAGGACGTTGGACTCCACCTTGCTGCTTGGAAAATTTAAGAAAAACTGCTCGACATGTTTTTCAAATTCTAGAAAAATGTGAAGTGAAATACTGGTTAGAAGGTGGTAGTCTTTTAGGTGCATTTCGTTCCGGTGACATTATTCCTTGGGATTATGATGTAGACATTGGTGTGTATGCTGATGATATTTTAAAATGTGAGTGGCTGAAGAATGCTCAGAAACAGTCAATTGTTGATACATCAGGTTTTGTCTGGGAAAAAGCAAGGGAAGGAGATTTTTTACGTGTGCAGTTCAGTCAAACAAACCACCTTCATGTAGATATCTTTCCTTTTTATTCTCGAAATGGTATTATGACTAAAAATACTTGGTTTAAAAATCACCCACAAGACCGAGAATTTCCAGAACACTTCCTTCATCCTCTAGAAAAACTTCAATTTGTTGGAATTATGGCATCAGTCCCAAATAATATAAAAGGATTTTTGGAGTTGAAATTTGGTAAAGGAGCTGTTGATAACCCACAATATCCAGTTCCAAGTGTACTTAAAGTTTTATAATTGAAATAAAAGACTATTTAAGACACATTTGTTTTAAATTATTGATATTTGTGTTTTAAATCGTACTAGGAAACTACTTTTGTGAAATAAAATTCCTGTGTACGTTCACATGTATTTTCAGAGGTGTCTTGTTCAATGAACACTGTAATTATCATTAATGATCATAACAGTTAGATTTGTAGTGTGTTTTTTTAATAAAATGAACAGGTTTTCACTAATACAAATATATTATAGCACTGTAAACACTTTGAAATATATTTCTAACCAAAGATTTTTATTACTTTGTATGAAGATAATTTACAGAACATTTGATAGTAAGTGATGAGCATACATGTATACATGCAAATTCTGAAAAACTAATGCAAATATATAGTGGGTTATTATAAAACATTGAGTGTTGCCTCATATAATTAACAATTAACCCAAAGAAAAATTAAATTTTTTTTATATAACTTTAACAGTAACTTATCGGAAATGAAAAAATTTTAGTCTAGGTATAGTTTTTATTGACCTTTTTGCCACATACCACAATCTGTGAAAGCTTGCCATTTTTTCCAAGTGTTGTGTTTAGGATATAATATTCCTTTGATTATTATTCTTTTCTGTTGTGAAGTTAATATGACAGGAAGCTACCCATATCTTGTTTTTCTTTTGATCATAAGTTACCTTCTTGTGTGATTCTCAAAATTTCAGACCACTTTTAAGAGATGGATATCGAGGTTTCTCTTGAACATGATATTTCTACAGATAATCACAAGAACCATTGTAGAGCTCTCTATCCCCTAGGTAGTAGATAACATTGCTGACCTCTCTTTTAGGCAACACCTGATTTTTAATATTATTAACAACAAATCTGGATATATCCTTCTGGCTGTATAATTGTGGTATACATCATTGTTGTAACTCTTTAGCATTTACAAAATGTAATGAATTACTTTTATGTTCTCTTAGAAGAGCAGTATCAATATTGCCCATGAAATTTGATTAGATTGTTGATGGGAGTTTGCTCTTTTATTTTCACAGAACATTCACATTAGGTAGTTTTTGACTCGGTAGCTAGGTTATTTCCTGTATGGATATTTGAGTACACATGAGCAGAAGGGTCAGATTTTTTATTTATTTTTTGTAATCAGTAATCTGCCATTTGAGTGAAGTTGGAGAAGAGGATGACCTTGTCTTATTCATAGCTTCTTCTTCTTCTTCTTTCTTTTTTTTTTTTTAGGTGTCACGTTACCGAAAATTCTCATCTTTTCAAACTCAGGAGCATTATTATGTGATGGTCAATTCCACTGTTTAGTTAGAGTAGCTCAACAGTAGGCAGTGAACATTCTCACTTTTTCGGACTTAGGGGTATTATAATGTCATGGTCAATCCCACTGTTCATTTAGAGTAGCCTAAGAGTTGGCAGTAGGTGGTGTTGACCAGTTGCTCTCTCTGTCTACTCTGTCACATTTAAATTAGGGACAACTAACATTCATAGCCCATGAGTAACTTTGTGCAAAATTCACCAAAACAGTCATCAAAGTCAAGAATAACAGGTAGATTGAACAGTGAGATGGATCTATTTATCAGCTTTCCTTTCAATTTTTTTAACTTAGAGCACCACATATCTTTAGACAATTTATGTCACAAATTAGCCCCATCACAATGTATTCTGCTTTGGTTAGGCACATTTTCACGACTGCTTTAACAGATCTATTCTGCAATGACCTTTGATGTTTTAACTGCTTACTGTACCAAACATAATAAAGGAAAAAACTACAACATCATGCTTGAAAAATAATTTATATCCAATCCAATGGTATCTTCTCTTCCATATTGTAAAAAACAACACCTTTAGTGAGACATTTTATTGTTTTTGACAAAAATACTATTGTACTTAGTTCAGTAATGAGTATTCTTTACAAGTTTTATTGATGACTTGTGTGCTTTTGTGTTTTTACATTGTAGTACTAAGAAAATATTGGTTTTGGTGATTAATAATGGTGTTAATTACATGATGCTTAATATATATATATATTTTAGAACAACAGATACAGTAAGTACTCCATTGACATTGCTCACAGATTTTGTCCTTGGTCAATAGTAAGACCACAATTTCTGCCTGGAAGGCAAAAGGTGGATATTGTTGATTTGATGGAATAAATCAGCACTTTCGTAGCATACTGGTTTTCATTTCAGTGTGAAAATTGACCATTTATCTACCATATTTGATGTTTAGATCAAATATGACATTCACAGCTTACAAAAGTGGATATAACAACTAAAATTCTTTAATAAATAATCCTTCTGGGCAAACCAGTGTATTATATATTCATACTTCTTTGGTAAGGCTTAGCATTGGGTTTTAATTTATTATGAACCATTCCACATATCAGTCTTTAATTTATTAATATGTTTGACAAGGCTGTACTATAGCCATGTAATGTAGTGATTTTTTTATGCATGTAGTAAGAACCTCTGAGAATAATAATATATCACAATAATATTTACTCTAAAAATCAAAAGATATTCAAAAATAGCTTAAAAATCTGTAAAAGAAAAAAAGGGTTCTAATAAAGACTGGTCAGAAAGCTACTCACTTGTCCAATTGTGTTTCATGATGTGATAAGTTTTGCAAATTGATTTGGAAAAATTTTAAATTAGGTGTTTTAACTACATAGTTGGTTTTGCTTAATCAAGGCTATAGCATTTCATCTTTTTATAAACTTTAATGATTTTTAATTTGACATGTACACATCAGTGAATGATTATCATATCATGGCCTTGTGTGCCATGCTTTCCAAGTCCTGTGCCAGCTCTTGCAGGCTCTTCCCTTTAGCATGGACTCTCGTCCTAAACCTAGCCCTGTAGACTTCCGACTGATTTTGGGTTCCATACCTGAGTTCTAGAGCCGCTACCAGTGCTCTATAGTTGTGCCTGTCGTCTGCTGACAAGTGTCCAAGTATTTACAGTGGTTGTCCTTTCAAGCTCATTGCCAGATATACTGCTTTCTGCTCCTCTGTCCATCCATGCATTTCTGCCAGTAGTTCAAATTGTGCTCTATATGCTTCCCACAGTGCCTTCCCATCGAGTTCCTGTGGCTTCCTTCGCACTGGATCACTCCTATTACTGTCATTCATATCTGGGATGTGACTTCTAACAGGGCTGAAGATGTCTGCATTTGGGTTTAGGTACAGTGTCTGGAAGGGGCTTGTCATTGTCTGGGGCTGGTTAAGTCGATGGTTAATGTATCCTTCTTGTGTAAAAGACAATAAATCATCCTTTAATGTATCTAATTCGCTTTTAAATTTACTAATGTTTTCCATTTGTACTTCTTGTTTCCTTTCTTGTTCCAGTTGCCGCTGCTGTAGTCTCTCTTCTTGTTTCTTTTCTTTTTCCTCCAACAACTGCTGTAATCTCTCTTGTTTAGTTTGCTGTTCGAGCTGCCATTGTTGTAGGTTTTCTTGCCACTGCTGTAATCTTTCTTCTTGTTTCTTTTCTTTTTCCTCTAACAACTGCTGTAATCTCTCTTCTTGTTTCTTTTCTCATTCCTCTTGTTTCTTTTCTTTTTCCTCTAACAACTGCTGTAATCT
>NW_013665969.1:599716-616067 GCF_000517525.1 Limulus polyphemus | reverse complement strand
ATATATACCAGACTAACATATATCTAGTAAATGCTAGAGCACTCCTGAAGGAACAGGATAGTTCTCGAAGATAGGTGGCGTGACACTAGTCACGTGACCTCGCTGACGCTACAATATGATTATATTAATTTTCAAGGTGGCATGCCCTCAGACTCCCCCCCCCCCTCTTCCCTAGATTGAGCTGCCTTTCGCACAACTGTTTTAAAAGCTTTCCATTCTCTCTCATTAAGCTTACCAGCAGGTCTGGGAGCTCATAACCCTCAATATTTAGTTTCGATACCTGCAGTGAACACGCAGAGCCAGATAGTCCACTGAGTAATTTTGCACTTAACAACAAAGTCCAACCCAAAACTCCCATTAAATGAATAAATAATATTGCGTTATTAACGCTTACCTTAATTCATATTTATAATTCATTTGCTTAATTTAGAAAAATATTTTATTCTAGATTTTGTTGTTCATGAAATTTATAATATAAATAGTGCTTCCAGTAAAATTGCGTGTGTCACCTCCTGACTAGCTTGATGACCTCTGCGGGAAAAGGCCTCGTCGGCACTTGATGTGACAGAGGTAGTGCGGATATTACCATATTAATTATACTTGTCATACAACATTGTTAGGCCTTTGTTTTAACACCACATTCTTAATGTAGTCTTATTAGAGTTTTACGGAATTAGAAGAGTGTATTACAATAGTATTTCAACCATTCCATATTTATAATATCCATTGTCGACGACGCGTTTCACTCAATCCATAGCTCTTCAAGGCGGCTGGGATACAATGAACACAGCAGTAGTTAGAATATTAATTATATAGCCCATTTCTTACAACAATAATTATTGTGGTGTAAAGACCTTTTACGAGCTGGCAAAACATAATAATAATTAATTATACTTGTCATATGGCATTGTGTTACGCCTAAAGAGCTCTGGATTGAACGAAACGCGTCGTTGCTGATGGATATAACAAATATGAAGTGGTTGAAATACTGTTATTCTATATTCTTATAATTCTTGAAAATCCCTATAGAACTAGATTAACACTGTAGTTTAAAAACAGAACAGGGCTTTTGAACGCTTTTTATCTCATCATATTTATTTTGTTATGAAATTATATATTTCTGATAGTTTAAAGGATCGCAACTAGGTGGCAGCCGTGTTTTTATAACTGAATTTTTGGTTTACTTTGATTTAGTTGGATCTGTATTTCGCTTCTCATCTGGTTGGTTTTAATTATTAATTATAGCTATAAAATGTAATGCAACATATTTGTATTGTTTTTAGTGGAGCACAGTTTTATTCGTAGGATTGTCATTATAAAAGAAAGTATTTTTAGCGACTCATAATCCTGCAGTTTGTCAGTTTCAATTCGGTCTCACTCTCAAGTATTGAAGTTGAACTTTGAAAATTGAAGTAAACCAAGGAAGGTTAACTCGCACTGTCAAAGTGAAGTTAAAACTTTTAAGTAATAAAAGTTAAACCCCTGCTTACATAATACAATCTTGTATTACTATCAGTAGCTGCTGTTTTAAAAACATCTTAATATAAATTATAGATGATTTAGGCGGAGTATCAATGATGAACAAACGTGAAACGGGTAGTAAATTGAGTAACTGCTCTGCCAGTTTGTGCTTAGTAATACTAACACAAGCAATGAAAGGTCTGTAAGTTGGAAAAAATTACTACAAAAGTAGCTCAAGTAGAAAGAATGGTGTTTCAAAAACTTCAAGAAGCATTTCGAAACGTCGTCCTTTCTATCTGAGCTACTTTTGTAGATTAGACCTACAAAAGTCCAAGACTACAACAGTACTATAAACTAGTGTCGCTGTAGTACAAGTTGATGCTCGTTTCAGCTTTGGTCATCAATATATATATGTATATATCATTGTCAGTTCGGCTTTGCAAGTTTATTCAACTATGATACAAATGCAGTTTAGTTCAGTCTTGCAAACAACTTAAGTAAAATGGTAGTCCTAAAATTAATCATAAGCCCCTCAATTGCTCTAATGTGTATAGTATATATATTGTTGAAAGATTTAACATTGAAGGTTAAAGGATTTTGGAAAGTTGATCTCAAATGAAATTTTTTCTTGAGGTGAAGGCTGTAGCAGTAAATTATCAGCAAATGTGATATTTAACAGAAGTTATTAGGTTAAAAGTCTGAACTATAAAATAGGAATTTGTTATTTTTTGAGGATTTGTTGTTGAAATCCACTGTTAAATCAATTCAAAAGTATGTAATTGTAAAAGGTTAATTTATTTACTGACTTGAAAATAAAGTATTACTCTGGCCTATGAATACCTATGTATTGGGGAGAGGCTATTGTCAGCAGGTATTATGAAAATCAAATATTCATTTGCATTTTAATTTATGGGAATTATTTGTATATGTCTTGTTCTTAATGGAATAAAGACATAACAAAGTAGTGAAAATAAGAATGCACTTGGTCCTTCAATACTGTTCTTGTACAACTCTTGAGGAATAAAAACATTTAAGCCCACCCTTCATTTTTCAGGATATTGTCAATTTCTCTCTTAAACTTATAAAGTGCTAATCTTCAACATGTCATTTCAATAAGCTATTCATCCTGTTACTAAAAGTATTAGAAAATAAAACGATCTTAACTAAAACCTAGTCTGTCTTTTACAAATCTTAAACTTGTGTCCTTTCATCCTATTATCTTTAGAATATAGCATGAAACAACCAGAGGTTTTTATTATATTGATCACTTGGATAATCTTGTAAGTTTCAAATAAGATCACTTTTAATAAAATTTATATTGTAATTGTTTGAAAGTTTTATTTTGGATATCTGTGGTTAGACCACAAGGTTATATCTCATGGGACTAGCTAATTTGCATAATTTTACACAACATTAATATCTGTACGTCACCTCTAGGAGAAGGTTGTGTCAGTTTCATAGTACAAGCATACTGTTAGAAGGTGAGTTAGCACTTTAATATAACAAAAAAATTATAATTGATTTAATTGATAGAAGGAATAATAAATTAATAGTAAACAAAATCATAAAATAAAAGTCAAATTCACTATCTCACAACTGTCTTTCATTAGATAGGGGGACCAAAACTGTACAGAATACAGTGAGACAAAAAATGATGTGTAGGGAGATAATTACATGTACCTATTTTGTCTTATAATCAGTATGCTAAAAATACATCTTAAAATTCTGTTAGCTTTACTACTTGTGATAGAGCACTGCTTGGGTGACTTTTCCACCACTAAGCTTAGATCCTTTTCTTAAAACACTTAACAGAGTTCCTATTTATGTATATTAAAAGAACCAAAGTATGATAATCTAAATACATAATGCCTTGCACCTTCTGTAATTAAAAGTAATTTGCCAATTGATTTAAGTCATTCTATAGTACCTAAACATCCTTGATACAACTACAAATACACAAAAGTTTAATGTCATTAGCATGTTTGCTGTAAATAAGAAAAAGCAAAGACCCAAGCATTGACCCCTGACACACACTAATAGTAACAAGGCTGTTGTATCAGTGACATGACATTTAAAAAGATGTTCTGTAGAAGCATAAGATTATATTTTTAGCAAACATTGGCTTCAAGAATGATGCATAGACAAGTGGTTGTCTGCAAACTAATTATTTTAGAATTATTTAAAGTCTTTAGCTTCAAATGTAATGCATTAGGACGAGATATGAAGTGTAATACAATGTAGCCATTGTTGGCCCTAGTTGTCAACGTGATGTCATAATGGATAATGCCTGTAGTCAGAGCACCCAGTTGTGTTGGGAATATCCCGTTTATCAGACAAAATCCAAATGCTGATATTAAACTTGTGAGCTGTCATGAAAAATCAGTTAAGGGTATGTAGCTGAGTGCTTACACCCACTACATCTCAATTTGTACTGTCTGCAGCTAGTTGTGGGAAGGCAGTTACCCTTAGAGTTCTTAAAGTAGAAATAAATCCACCCTAAAATTTCTATGTGAAATACCCGATCTCTGCTCTTACAAAGGATATTAAAAGGAACAAAATGATCTTAAAGAGAACTACAAACTCAACCTTATTAGTTCTTACATTCTCAGCTTCCTCCCTTTCTCTTGAAGATTTATCCACTTTCCTTTATTTATATATATATATATATATATATATATATATAAGTTAATGGTTTTAAGAAAGTGAAAGTGGGTGTTAAAGAATTCTCTGAATGTAGTATATACTTTAAAGTATTTTTATCACTGCCTTAAAAATGTGGAGTAAACATTAAGCCCAGAATAGAGCTGGGCAATTATTGAAAATCACTGGGCTCACTAGTACATTCAATTAATTATTTTTATATAAGACGAAAGTTGGAATAATCCAAAATAGTAACAGTTGGCAATACTAAATCTAATATGTTGATTATTTCTGCAAGTATAGACATTATTCAATTAATCTTAACAACCTTGAATGAATTGAAAATAACGAGATCATGATGGTAATATTTTGATGACTTGGATATTTTGAATAACTGGAAATGCTAAGTTCAATTGATAACTTTTGTGATATTAATTAGTTTAGTCATAGTTTTAAGTAATTGAGTGTTTTACACTACACTAATCAATGCTTGTAAGTAATCAAGTTAATAGCCCAGCTCTAGTCCTGAAACAACTGTATGCCATAGAGTTATCTCTTTCTCAATAAAATTTTGATTGAAAAGTGGATGTTCATTAACTTATCTTTCATGATTTTAATTTTTATCCTCTCAAAACAAATTTCAATGTTATTTTTGAATTTATGTGTATAAATAGAAATTATTTTTGCATGGTTTATTATTTCTCATTTAATTTTCCATTCTACATCATGTGTGTAAGAAATTTTGTTCTTAATTTGATGTGCTCTATGCTGTACTACCATAAGGAAGTGGGAACAAGAAGCTAAATTTTGTGAAAAAGTGAATAAAATTTACTGCTATTTTTTATTTGTTTGTAAAAAAGAGGTGTTTCTTATTTGTGACATACTGCAGATAAGACATAACCAAAAACCTTCCTAGAAAACTCTTGTAACTGAAAAAGCTATATTATGAAACTAGTTTTATATTTCAGTGAATGTAAATGTAATGTCATAATGTATTTTAATATTTCAAAATATTTCTTGCTTTTCTCTATGTATAAACTCATGTGGTACATCAAAATTACATATATATAGTGTAATTTGGAAGTTTGGAAATAATATGGGCCCAATTCTGTAGGGTTACTAAATAATACATAGTCTAAAGAGGAAAAATTCATAATCATTTAGTCTGGTAAATGCTCAGACACCTAAGTAATGTATTTTTTTTTTGGTAAGTGTAGAAATGTAAGTAGTATATTTTATTCTTTAAATGTTTAATGATTATAGGATAAATTTTTAAATATATAAAGTAATATTTAAGGGCAATAAAGGACCTGTTGGCCCATCAAAGGCTGCACCATCCACTAAAAAGAGAAAAAAACTCAGATCCAGTTGTGATGATTTAAATATTTTTCAAGCATTCCCTTAAACTTCTGGCATCCACCACATCGAAAGACTGATCATCCTGTTAGAAAAGTAAAAATGTTTAAACTGAAGATTACTCCTACCCTGCAAAAATTTATATTTTTGTTCCCTTGTTGTACAATTCTTAACATTAAATATGAAAAAAGGTTGATACATCAGTATTATCAGTTCTTTTAATAATCTTGAAAACCTCAGTCAGACCCCCCCCCCTATAACTTTTTTCAAGGAAAAACAATTTCACAAATCTTAACCTGACCTCATATCACATCCATTCCAGGTACCATCCTAGTAGCCCTCCTTTGAACCCTTTATGATAATTCAATGTCCTTTTTAAGGTTAGGAGCCTGAGACTAAAAACAGTACTCCAAATGTGGCTTCACCAGTGACTTACACAATGAACTGATTATCTCTTTAGACTTGCACTCCATATTTTTGTAAGTACAACCCAAAATGCTATTTGTTTTACAACTAGCAACAGCACATTGCTTAGGTTGCTTATGACACTGATCAACTAAAATGTCAAGATCCTTTTCTTTCATACAACTGTTAAGGTTATTGCCATCAAAATTATACTTATAATTTAAATTGTGATAACCCACGTGCATTATCTTTGATTTATGTTAATTAAAAGTCATCTGCCACTTTGCCTAACTTGCCAAATAATCTAAAACATTTGTAAAATAACAGCATCCTATTCACAGAATATTATCAGCAAACATAAGCAGTTGATTGACCATTTCTTTAATTGTGACATTAATGGAAATAAAAACAGAGCAAATGTCCCAAACTGAGCTCTGAGGTATCTCACTTGTGATGTTAATCCAGTTTGACTGAAATCCATTTATAACAACCCTCTGCTTTATTCCTTCCAGCCTTTCTTCAATGCAATGACTCACCTTATCCACCATATCCTTAGAGATAATTTTTTTAACAAGCTTTTTAAATATACTTATAAATATAAATGATAGTTGGGGTCTGTGAAATGAGATTATGTTAAGTGTGTGGTCTTGTTATTTTGGGGTACCCACAAATGGTAATTTTTCACATCCCTTGCAGTACAACATTTATTGTTTTGCATGAATGAACATGTGGGGAGTGAAAAAAATAAAGAAAATAGTTAACATTTCATAGGCCTGTCTCTCTCTTTCTTTTGCTTGAAACCTTCATTCTTGTGGGAATCACTTTTAGTGGCTAGTGTTTGTGATCTGGCAGCATCTTATAGCACAACCCTGTTTCATTGCTGTTGAAGATTTGTTTGGTAGTGTATCCACTCTCCTTCAACAGTGATTTCAACTCACTTGGGTAGGAATTGGGAGCAGCATTATCTGCTGAGTAAATTTCTCTGGATACAAGAAATTAGCTGATGGCGTGTACCTTTTTGAACTTATCAAACCAGCTTTCTCCATTGATGCTATGACCAAACTTCTCAGCCTGTGCTTTAACATTCATGCCAGAAATGGGAAAATCTTCCAAGCAAGCCATGAACAAAACACTGTCAAAACTTGCATATTTAGTGATAGAAAATTGGGAGCCAAACTTTGATCCTGTTATCTGAATTCAAGTTATATCGGTGCACACTTTAATGGGGTTCTACTGTATATATAATTACTTGTAGATTTATTGTAAAAAAACAAAACATTTGTTATTTTGAAATCTTTAAATTTTCATATCATTCTGTGACTGGGAAGCAAGTTTTGTAGTTGATGACAACACTTGCTTATATTTAATAATGGTGAGAAAGCTTGAGAAATATTGAGTAAAGGAATTTATAGGATAGTTAAGGTAAGTACAATATTGGAAAAATAATATTTATGGCATAAGTTAAATAATAGATTTATACAACTTATCAGATTTTAAAAAATGAACTTCATAGATTCAAGAGTAAGCTTAGTTGTTATTATTCTAATATAGGACTATGAGGAACAAAATGTATGAGTTTAACACTTATATATTTATATTAATTATTATTGTCTTTAATAAACAACTCATTATTCAGAAGAACTGGCAAATCATCAGGCTTGTCCTCTTGCTACCAGCATGGGTCAAGCAACTACAATATCAATAGGAGAAGAATATAATATTTTAACCTCACTATATTTGTTATATCTAGTGTAGTCATAGCCTTTTGCCTAATACCAGGGCTCTTCCTGCTCACTGGGATACAACAGACACAGTAGTGGTTGAAACATTATTTATATTAGTGAATTTCTTAACAATAACTGTTACAGTATGAACTGGATTAAGTTGATGAAATGAAATTTTTCATCAATCTTATTTATGCCACAAGAAATAAGAATTAGGGTATAGATTTGTTAGTAATATATTATTTATTTGGGAAGTGAACTAAAAGAATATTGTTAGTATCAAGTTAAAGCTTGTTTCAAAGTCTTTCCTTCAAAATAAAATTTATTGGCTTTAGTCAATCCATTTTATTCAGAAATGTTTGTAAATTTTCAAGGTCCATTAACTCAGAACTATGGTAAATTCACCCTTAATTATATAAATTGTTAAGGTTAACTATTTCACAACAATACTGAATTCACTTTTAACTAAGTTACGCTGCTTTCCCTTTTAATTTTGTTTAAACCACTTTCAGAACATAATTAAGACACACAATTCAAGTGAAACTTCTTACTAGGTAGATTTCATGTTAGTAAATGCAATTGCTTGAAAGAGTAACGTAATTTTTTTCTCAAAAAACAGGATGGAAAATATGCAAAATTGTTCACTTTTAATAAAAACCATTATATTTTTATAAAAAAATATATGCAAACAAATCTTTATTAAAAACACTGATATACACTTTTCATGAGTGAATAAGAGGTCAAAGGTATACAGGTGCTATGAACATTGGGAAAAAGTTTAACTGGAGTGCTGCTCACATGTGAAGATGCATTTTTAATTTCACTCTTTCTGGAGACATTTGTAATCCTTGTTCTGTCAGATATAATTTGAATCATTGATCATGTCTCTGTGATACTTACTTTAAGATAGAGCAGTGTTTGTTTTAACCTTGATTTTTATTCCATAGGTCAAATTGTGACTTTGGATTTCTCAGGAACCACTGGAGCTAGAAACCTGAATATTTTACTTTATAAGTTTTTTTGTAGATTTTATTCTAATATTCTTCCCAGAATTTGTTCTAGTTCAGTTTTAACCTTTAAACCATTTAGAAAATGTGTAACAATGAGAATGGTTGAAGAGGAATTTTGATAGTGATTATGCATGAACGAGATATTTTTTTCAATATTTTATATGAGATATTTAAGCCAGCTCAATATCTTTTGCCTCATTGAATTATCTTTTCTGTTATTAAACTCAGTGCTGTATGTCCTAACAGAAAAAAAACAAAAACATTTTAATAATAGAAAAAAGCTTTTTTCCTGAAATTTTAGGCTGTTTGAATATAAGTGTTTTGTTACAAACTCTCATTGTTCTGTTTTTTTTTTGTTCTTTTGTAGGCTTCTGTATACTCTCAGTTATGGAGGATAGTGGATTTGATAGTGATACTTCAAAGTCTAATCTAAAGCCTTTGAACTCTAAACCACAGCATATTCGAATGTTTTCCAATACAGAAACCTCAAATAAGAGCCATCACTGTGGAGATTATGAAGAATCTCAAAAGCCTAATGATGATGGAGGTGGAGCTGCAGACCTACAGATGTTCCATGGTTCACCACCAGCTGAATTCAGTATACCTGCAAGACCAGTTGAGCCTAGTGAACCCAAGAACCTGAATGTAAAGCAGTGCTGCATGTAGATAAGCATGATATAACTGAAATATACATATATGTATATATATGATTTGTTTTTGTAGATATTCAGTTACTGTTTACCTAGGTCTAAGAGTCAGTACAGTTGGGATAAATGTAAAGACTGCTTCCAACAGTCACATTATAGGAAAGTAATGTAAATTTAGGTAAATTTAACAACCTAGAGGTTTTCATGTTATAATGTATGTACAGGAATGAACTATATTCATGAATATGTGTATTAACATACAAATTACATTGTATATGAAATTGATATATTTTGTTAAGGTGGTATGATAAGGATAATCCAAGCACTCAGTTATTCGATCTCTGTTATAACTATAGATTAAGGACTTAGTAGTGATTTGTTGTAAGTAGAATAAAAGAAACAAGATGCAGTGTGAAATTGAAATGAAAAATATTTACTGAATATGAAAAGTTGATCATTTAGTGGAAAGTCTATTGCAGGATATTGAAGTTAAAGATAAAATAATTGGAGAAAGTAAACTGTATAAATAAAGAAAAGAAACTAGAATCAATAAAAGGTTGAGAAGTTAAAATATATTTCACAAAAAATGGAGTTCAGCCCTACACAATCAGAAGATAAAAGAAGAAATGATTAAATGGAGATGAAAGTCCACTAGCTAGTCTTGATCCTTTCAATTCAGAATTGAGTATTTTTAAAAATGTCAAATATGAATTCTCTGTAGCTGACCAGTCAGAAAATTGGATCACAAGAATCTGCTAAATGTTTATGTGTTCTGGCCTGGAACCTGACCAACTCTTCAACTGGGAAGTTGCTGTTTTAGAGGTGCATCAGTGCATTAACATGTTAGAAAATACAGCTATCTAGGGTTGGGATTCAAAAATTGTAAATGTGGTTTCCTCCAAAAAAACTTAGACATGTGTACCACATGTCAACAGCCAACTATGAAGACATTATTTGGGAATTATGAATCTGAATGAAGATGTATATGAGGTATGAGAATGTAACTTTGATTAAGCTATGAAGTAAAAAAAACCTGCAGGTTTAGCTGCAGTTGCTTTGTTGGAGGCAAAGCACCGTAATGTTAGTGTGCTGACAATTAAACTCAAAGTCTTAGCCATGATAACAAACCATACTTATTAAAAAGATTACAATGATGAATGGGTACTGAATACACTGAAGGAAAAGCTCTGAGAAGTGCAGAACATTTAAAGTACTCGTATGTATCCTGGGCACTACTAGTTGTACAGTAAGGTGAAGTGTGATCATCACAGATTGGTAAATGTGGTATTGAATCTTGCAACCTCTGACAATTCTTTGACCAATTAAGGATGCAGGAAGAAGTGTTGTACAGTTGTTAATACCTACCTACCCAAGTGCAGTGCTTGACTTGTGATGTAGCTAGTGGTTGCAAGATCTCTGAGATCTAAAATTCTTCAAATTCATACAGGTAATGAAGGACTACAGCCAACTGTTGGCCACATTCATACAGGTATTGAAGGACTACAGCCAACTATTTGCCACATTCATACAGGTATTAAAGGACTACAGCCAACTATTGGCCACATTTATACAGGTATTGGCCACATTCTTGCAGTATTGAAGGACTACAGCCAACTATTGGCCACATTTTTTCTGACATGTAGAGTGATGGTGTATTCAACTTCCAAAAACAAATAAGGGCCATGTGTTGAAAAACTGTTGGGATTTTCCTCATTGTGGTCTATTTGTGCCATAATAAGTCCAGAAAAAATCCAGAAATTCTCAAACACTAATATTTTGGAAGAAAAAAATATTGGTTTTCTGGTTTATTAGTATTAAGGCATTCGAGCAATGTACTTTTGTTAGTGGCATGATATATAGGATTTTAAGTTGCATTTACTGAAATATTGAACACAAGTCTAAAGTGGTTATAAGTCATTGTATAAGCCACTGGTTAAGTTGCATTTGAAGTATGGTGTTCAGTCTTGGGTTCCTTACTTTAGAAAGAACATTGAATTATTGGAAATGGCTTAGAGGAGGGCTACTAGGATGATACCTGGGGTGGAAAGGCTGTCATATGAGGATAAGTTAAGACTTCTGAATTTTGTTTTCTTTTGATAAACAAAGTTAGAGGGGATATGATTAAGGTTGTTAAGGGAATAGATAATCTTGACGTATCATATTTTTTCATACTTAATGGTGAGAATGGTAAGACTAGGGGACACATATATAAATTTTGGCAGGGTAGAAGTCATCTTCAGCTGTGTTTTATTTTTCTAACAGGGTGGTTGGCCTTTGTAATGGGTTGCCTTAAGTTGTTATAGATCCATTAATTTAAGAGGTTTATAAGCAGTGCTTATTAATTAAATAAGGTTGTATATTGTTCTCCCAAGAGACATAAACAGTATGTTCCCAATTTTTCAGTTAAATGTTTTCTAAATATCTAGTATAGAATTTATCAAAGTTTTAGAAATTTGGTAAATTTAAAATCCATTTAACATTATTAAATATATTTAAATTTTCTGACGTGTATCATTAAACTTTTCAATTCCCAGTTTTCTTATTGTTTATTGCCTCTGGTAACATTCTTTGAAAAATGCATAAAATTGTACTGTATTTGTAATGTAATGTTACTGTAACTGTGCTTTTAGTGCTAGTTGAGTAATATTTATTCCTTTATGTGCAGTTTTAATCAGTTGTAATGCACACATATCTCTCATCAGTTTGCTTCATTTTAGTTAGCACATGATTTCTGAAAACGTATTTTTCCTACATTTTTCACATATTTTTCTCCTTTGATTTTATAGTGATCTGTTCAATGTTGTAAATTTTTGTAATTCCTTTAATACTAGTTTATTAGGTGCATAGAAAACTTTGGCATTGTTGTTTATCTGGTTCTTAGGTTAATCATGCTTATTTAAAGTGATATACTCAAGTTTTTAGGTTCAGTTTGAGGTAGTTGTATAGCATTAATGTAAACATATATTGTACATTTAAGTGGTATATCTCTTAAGTGCAGTGTGTATAGCCATATCTTGTGAAATTATTAAGATTTACTAACATTTAATAGTATAGTATAACGGTATTATAGAAATTTAGCTTGATCTAGTGATATGAAATATAAATATGTGTATCCCAGTAATCAGATTTAGGATGGAAATTGAAACACAGCATATTTGTTATACTTAGGTAATTTCATTAAATATTTAGATTTACAAGGCTTATAATACTATTATTACATCAAAAGAACAAGTCAGCTGTTTTTTTTATTATGATAATATTACATACACTGTATGAAACTATAATGTGTGTTACTAGAATAACAAGTTTCAAAAATTTATTATGTTATTTTTTTCAGAAATTTGGTGTTTGAAATAATATAATAATAATAATACTTACTGTAGAAGAAGAATTATTTTTTATACACTAGAGGTCTTTTAATTACAAACAGAAACAGTGAATTGAAATATGCTCAGTGATATCATATATAACTAATGCATATTGTGGTTTGACCCTCTTTATAACCCTAATTTTGAACCAGAAAATGCCTTAAAGACTGAAAGGCTGTATATTTATGTTCATACATTATTGATGTGAAAAGAAAAACATTTTTTCATAATTATTGTTTTGATATGACTTGAAAATGATTCAGGAACTTTGCCAGAACTTTTGGTGTTATGTTACAATATACTAGCATGTGTAGATAATGAATTATGTGTTTCATCAAAACAATTTTGAATGTATTTTTATGCTAACAAAATACACTTTCTTTTTTGTACAGTTATAGTCAAAATTGGTCCATGTACCAGATAAATACTAGCTGTCAACTTTTTTGCTAAAGACTTCATGATAGTATCCACATATATACAGATGTAACATTCAACAGCTATTTGTTAATTTGGCAGAATATGCACATCTTTACGTTTTATATTTGTTTATATTTTCCTAGGACTAGAACATTATGGCTGATAAAGTAAATTATTACATTTCAGTGTTCTGGGCAGACAGAAGAAATCTCTGGTGGCGTATCCTCAACAGCATCTTCAACAAAGCCCCTTCCCTCAGTAGCAAAGTTACAGAAGAGATTAGGTTGGAAGTTTTGAATTTTTGGCTAATAGCTTTTTTTTTATTTATTTAATACAGTTTTAGAAATTACATTTTGTACAGTGAATATATAAGGAATTTTTGACAGTTTTAAATATTGTATGCATTTTATTAATTTAATCATTTTACACTTTAAATTTGTAAAACCTTAAAAAAATGTATAAACTTAAACCGCAGTTTTTAAGTTTTTTGGGATTATATGCTTTATTTATAGATTCTGTAGCTGTGAAGTCTGTGTTGCAAATATATTTCAGCATTTTATTAAATACTTTAAGTAGTTTGAAAGCCCCTGCCACTTTTTTTTTAATTTTCTAAAGAAAGGTGTTCATATAAGTATGTAGATTGTTATATAGCTGTTTGTTCCTAACACTGATCATTGTCTTACCAATTTTAACACTTTGTGTTACCAATGGCTATTATTATTCTTACTGTAAAACACAACACTTGAATCAATATTTAACCAAGATTTCTGATTGTGCAAAATATATTCTGATAGTTTATAATCTCTTCCGATACTAAATGTATAATAAAAAGTTACAGGCCTGTTGATAATCTAAAAGAATAAATGTTTTTATCTTACCTTATTCTATCCCAAAATAACAAATTATTATAGTTGTTTGTTTAAATACGCTTACATTTTCTGTGAAGGTATAGATTTTTTGACATAATAAGTAGTATGTCTTAAAACCTTTTTGTTCCAGAAATATAACAAATCCTAATATTACTAAATTCTGTTCTTTATTAAGAAATCACTGCTATACGTGGCACAAATGGTATGTGTGTGTGTGCTTGTTAATGTGCTCAACTATGTTTCTAGGTTAAATCCTAGTAAAGTTCAAGTGGCGAGTTGAACATACAAAATACATGGCTGAAGACTTGTAACGCTAAAATCAGGGTTTCATACCTATATTGGGCGCAGCACAGATAGCTCATTGTGTAGCTTTTTGCTTAACTGTAAACAAACAAAATGTAAAATAACAGCCATAAACTGTGATTTCCCTTATAATTTTAGTAATAAGTAATTAGTATAAAATATAGAGTTTTTAATTTTTGTGAATTAACTTTTAGATATATATTCAATAGGTTTACAATGTAACAGAAGGTTTGCTCAAGATATTGATCATGTAATAATACTGAGTCTTGTATTGAATCAACATTAGATTAACTTTAGATCTATATTGAATAGGTTTACTATGTAACAGAAGGTTTGCTTAAGATATTGATTTTGTAATAATACTAAATCTCTTATTTAATCAACATTACATTAACTTTAGATCTATATTGAATAGGTTTACTATGTAACAGAAGGTTTACTCAAGATATTGATTATGTAATATTACTAAATCTCTTATTGAATCAACATTAAATGAAATAAAGAAAGTGGACATGAAGTGTAAAACATAAAAACACAATCTTTATTATTATTGACAAAGAAACACAAACACAGTATGTGTACTTTGTGGTTATAATTACCATGGATGATTGTTTTTACTGAATATTGTAACCATCCAAGTTGAAGTCATGTACAAGACTGAACTGATATATGAAGACAAAGTTTTATACTGACTAAATACAATGTTTTTAGGTTTCAAGAAATCTTGCAATTACCACATGATTGGTCATTCTCATTACAACAAAGGCGCAGCCATAATCTCTAGACATTACATGAACAACTGTTGAAAGACACTGATTTCAACATCTTTACACAGTGTGCTATATTATGCAATGCTCTTCCTAGGTGTTAATTTGAAACATGATCTACTTAGTGGCTTTCATGACCATGTATTATGCAAAACCTGCACATATTCAAAAACAAAGAATGAAATCTAAATAAGCATAATGCTACAAGTAGCTAGAAACACATGGTAAATTGATATGTCACATTTTCCTGTTTTCCCAGCTGCAGGCTTGTCCTCAAGCTGGCAATTAACTTTAATTTTAAACCCAATAATATGGAAACTTGTGCTGGCCAAGGATTACATTAACTCTTTCTTAGTTCCAAAAACATTTAATACCACACAGGTGTCACAGCTCTTGAACAAACAAAAAAATCAAGCAAAAATACCTTTAATAAAAATCAATACAATACTACAAAAATACCCTTGAACAAAGAAAAATTCGAAATTGAACCTTTTATTACAGAGAACTCAAATTATATAAACTAATAATTTCATTACAATAACAACCTTTAACAGTGAATTATATTACATTCCAGCAAAGTAAAACCTTTAACTGAGTTCAGTGTTACAACTGAAATTGAGAAAAATATTCTTTAACATAGAACAGATACATAATTTCAAAATGAAACCACTTCACATAGATGCAAGCATAAAATCACACTAATAGAAACTCTAATCTTATACCTTGGCTAAGTCATAGTGTGCATGTCATGACCTCTTACAAAGTTACATTTAATTAAATAACTTTATTATCAATGTATGTTAATGAACTTAGTGTTAAAATGTAGTTTTTAATTCAATGTTTTATATTATCTCCACTTTAATTTCTCAATTTTAGAATTACTGTATTTCCTTTTATGATTTTGATAGTGTTCAGTCAATTAGAAACACTAACTATAGATGTTGACAGGCCAGAATACACAATTTAAATTTCCTACCTTAAACTGCTAAGATTTAGATATATTTATAACAACTGTCAGAAGCTCCTCCATTATTATTACATCTTTGAATGAATTTATCTGTACAATATGATCCGTACTAATAGAATTTTAGTATGGCTGTATCTTTTTTGTGAACAGACACTTGCCTCAAATGTGTTACTTGTGATAATTTTTACTTCTGCACCAAGCAGATAATGGAATTTTTTAAACCTATTTATAGCTTAGTTAGAAAGCCAGTTATCACTTTCTACTATGGGTCACGGGTGAAAGGCCATGTCATCACATTTGTTGACTCGCATTCAAAATTTTATTGAACTACTATTTTATGAATTTATGTCAATAAGTTTGGTATCAAACTGTAGATTATAATTAAAATTTTAATATTATATATTACTCAATTTCTTA
>NW_013665969.1:566922-598936 GCF_000517525.1 Limulus polyphemus | reverse complement strand
TCATTCTAGAATGAAAGAGGTATAATTTATATTTATTTCCAAATTTTTTATGGTTATTATGAGATCTGTCAAATCTATCAAACCTGTACAGAGATTTTTTACTGAAAATAACAGAAAATATAGTTTTTTATTAAGAAACATTTAATAACTATCTGGACATTATAATGATTTCACATTTGAAATTTGAAACTTTTCTGAATCATAAAAGTATTTTTAATCCTAAAATGAAAATTACTTTGCATGATTCATAGGCAACATATAAAAAAGAAAAAAAAGGCATGAGACAAACTTTGCTTCACAAACCTTAAGACTTAATGAAAAAATTTGATATTTTGCATATGAGAGCATTGTAATGTTTACTGAAAATCTTCCAAATTTTGTTAACATACACTTACTAATTTAAAAGTTATAGCATGAAAACTATAATAAGCACAAAATGGTAACGAGGTCGGTCCCAAGGACTGACTCCATGCTGAAAGAGTTAAATTATAATAGTTTCAGAACATTTTATTCTAACCTGATATATTTTCTTGTGTTTTAAAATACACATTTGAAAAATACATGAATCTTTATTTGAAGATGTAATATAGTGAAAAAAATAATGTCTAGCAAAGCTATAGTTTGGAACTGCAAAAATAATTTTGATTGTTTATGATACATTTTCAAGTTCTATTGCTGTGTACTTATGGTTGGAGATGGCTTGAATGAGTATTGAAGAAAAACTTTAATATAAGTTTAACATAACAGCAAATGTACAACGTTTCGACAAGGTTTTGTCATCATGGAGTATAGTGTTATAAAGATGAGCCTTTTATATAGATGAGAGTGGAGATGCTGTAGAATTAGAATAATAAACATCCACTTAATGGTTGTGACACAGAATAAAAATTTGTTAAATTTAATTCTAACATTTGATTTCTCAAAATTTCATTTTCAAAGACAAAAATATATTGTTCCACATCAGTTTAAGCCTGCTAAAAAGATCTTCCTCTTAATATTTTTAGCAGTTGTGTTAGTAGGCTTTAATTCAGTTTTAGCAAAAAAATATTAAAGAATAGGTTTTATGCTTTAAAGATTGAAGGTTGCACATTATTCTCTATGGTAGAATTGCAGTTTTAGACTAACTTTTTATTTGTGTTGAAATTAGTTTGGTAATTAAAATGATTATTCTTGTAATATGCTTTTTTTTTCAAGCATATAAATATTAATTTATACTAATGGATGTATACTGAATATACCAAATGTATAGTTTGGAGTAAAATAGGATGGAATATACATTTTAATAGTATGTAATTTTCCAATTGTTGAATTAGTAATGTGAAGTATTATAATTTTTTGAATGTTCTCAGTGTATTAATTTTCTTTTCCAGAAAAACACATTCAGAAAGCAAGAAAAATACGACAACAAGAACGTGAAAATACAGTGGATTCTCAACCTAAAAAATTGTTGATTTCCCGTAATAGGTGAGATTCATATATAATGTCTAGTATTTATATCTTTCTTTTGTTAAATATGTTGTGATGAGGTATACTTCTAACAATTAAATGAACTACTCTTATAATTCCTGTATATCTAACCATTCATCATTCAGCTTATATATCAATTGTATGTTATGTATAGATATGGTGTTTGGACATGACTACATCTTCAGTAGTTTTTGTGTGTAGTAGCATTTTAAGAAATTAATAAAAAGTTGATCAAGGTTATTTGATGAACTTTTAACCTTGATTCATGAAGAGAATGCTTGTTGGAAAGAAAATGTATTTTGTAATATATTTTCATATCAAGATAGTTGTGTAAAGGTGTATTACTGAGAATAATGTTGGCAAATTAATTTGTTACTAATAATTCATGGTTTCTTATCAGATGAAGTGCAATTGAATTCTGTTTTATGTTTGTTACAGAAAGGCAAACCTTTTTTTTTTCTATTTTGACAAGCCATAAAACAGAATTCAATTGCTTTTTCTTGGAGATGTTTCATAATGTTGAAGCAGCACTGAATACTACATTATGTAGCCTCAATAACAAATTGTTTATTTATTTAGTTATTAAGCTCAACATTGTGTCTGACATCCAAGTTTGTTTCACAGAAAATTACTTGTCTTAACAAGTCTTTAGATCTTGCTTATGCTAGCCTAAAGTACTTTGTTCAAAGACATAAAACATTTTGGGCATACTGTATGCTTACAATAATTTGCAGTCTTTTACCTGTAGTTAGATGTGCAGAAAAAATATAATTGGCAATTGTGTAATAATATCTACCAGAAGAACTGTTTGAATTCTCCAATAGTAGTTACAGTTAATAAAAAATAATTAAGAGTAACAGACACACTATAAACTTTATATGAACACTGCCCAAGGTCATCAATTTGTTACCCTCACTGCTAGTGGTGTTTCAGGTCTTTTACCCAAGAACACCTGATTAAATTGGGCCTGCTTGGCGATATTATCAAGCACTGAGACAGAATTGTCAAGTTAAGCTTTAGATAACTAAAACACTTGTTAAACTATTTAAATTTAAAACTGTAAATAATCATAAGTTACAGAAACACATCTAAACATAATAAGTCTTATTTAAGATGAAGGTAGATGTCCATAAAATAATAGCATAACCTGTGTGAATATATGATTGTTAGAGTGTAGCCATTCTATTTCTAAGTGTCCCAATCCATCGTAGCATTTGAGTGTGACCTTACTAAAGAGGGGGGGAGGGTTAAAGAGAACAAACCAAAGATGACCAGTTTTTAAAAGTGGAAAGATAATTAAGATAATTTTGCAATGAACTAGAGGAAAGTTAGAGGTAGGTATAGTTTTAAATTGTGAGAAATGCTTGGACTTTTGTTGAAGTATGTAAAGTTAGGATGAAGTTATTGATATCTTATAGTGACTATGTTAATTATGTCATCTATATAAGAGTCAGTGATCACACTGTGGTAAAAGATTGACACAGGATAATGTATGTTAAGAGTTAAATAAAATGATAACTTTGAAAGGTGGAATAGTTCAGTTTGTGTTACACTATGTAAGACAAAGATAAATAAAGTTTTGCATAAGTCCTAGCTATTAGGTTAATTCATAAAATTAGTTTTTATAATATTCTTATTGAGGATTGTATGAAAAGTGCTAAAATTGTAAATGTAAAAATGCTGTGTGTGTAATTTGATGAATGAAAAATCTCTACACAAATGTTTGTATTATTAGCATTTGAGCTTCCTATAAAATCTTCCAAATTACAAAAGAATTCTAGCAAATCTAATGAGTTGTGATAGGTAAACATTATAGCATATCTTTTTAAGTGTTTTTATCTGCAAATAGGAAATTTATAACTTTAAAATTAAAACCCTTTGTAGTGTGTTTCATTTATATTTGTTGAATATTTTTCTACTAGATATGTTGAGTAGATATGCTTAGCTGTGCTATGGTTTATAGGAATTAATTCAATGTAAGACAGTGGTTGTGATGAAGTAATTAGTATAATCTATGCAAATTGTTAATTTACCTGCATTTGTTAAAAGATCTAATAATTGCATTCTTAAGTTTTTTTCACTGATTTTTGTAAGGGTTGGCTGGTATAAAGGTTGTTGAAATCAAATGTTTTGATAGATTTTGCTGTGAAAAGATTTTCACATTTATTTATGTTCTGTGGAATATTCAATAATTATGTATGAAGTAATACTTGTCCTTTCATTTGTAATGCTACAATGTTTCTTCAAATGTTCTTTGAGGTACTTAAGACCTTTACCTATTAAAATGGATAAATATTTTGTTGTGGCTTTTTTGGTTTCAGCAATGAACCTATATTTTTAATGTGAGCTGTGGAGCTTAGGAATCCAGAATAACTTGGGAATCACATTGTTGTTAACATTTGTATCAATTGGAAATTCTGTTAAATTTTGTTGTTGTTTGATAACATAGTTTAGATTGATTTTAACATAAATTAAACAGAATTACCTGAAGGTTGCAATGTTTGAAGATTGTAATCGAGTTCCTTACAAAGTGTAATAACTTAAAATTTTTTAAGAATATAAACAAATATTTTGGCTGCTTTATCTGCTGGTGTTATGACATATTTTTTGTGTAAATATTTTATAAATTCTCTAGTATTTGTGGGAAGGTATTAGGTGTAACTTTTTCTAAAAACTGATTCTGTAGTTGATTACTTTTACCAGTTTATTCTATTGTAAAAACTGATTAGGATTTATTTTTTATTCCAATTTTAAATTATAAATTTAAGTGACTGCATGAAAACATTTTTAGTACATATGTAGTTAATTTTTGAATACTTGCAAAATTTAGGTCTCTTATTCACCAAATGTTTGGAATATTCATTTGTAAAGTGTTAGGGTTTCTAGTAATGAAATGCTAAGTGGGTGTGCAAATATAAGGGAAATTAAGATAATCACAATCTGAGGAATGTTGTTCAATTGCTAATTACTGATGCTATCTTAAACCCTGCTATAATTAAAATTTAGTTTTCTGGCAGGATCTTGTAAGATGCAAGTTAATGTTACAGGTTGCAGGTAGTAATTGTTGTAGGGTCTTGTCCCAAATAATAATTCTAGATTGTAAGTTCTATGCTTTGTCAGTAAATGAAACGACAAAAAATGCAATATCTTTACTTTTTTTTAGATGTTTCAGGTTAACTTGGAAAGACTGCTGACATATAACACATTATAACTAATTTAAGTAGATTATCAAAACTTGTAGAATTTAAATTCTTTTGATTAAACTTCATGCAATGTAAAGTGAATGGAGACCTTTTGTTTTATATATTAGAAGTAATTCCTCTATTAAGCTTAATGGTATCTTATTCCTATTAGTTCTATGTTGTTTTTTTTACCACTACTATGGAGAATAGGTATTAACCCTTTAGAGACGAGTCACGGGTGAAAGGCCAAGTCATCTTGTTTGTTGACTCGCATTCAAACTTTTATTGAACTACTATTTCATGAATTTATGTCAGTAAGTTTGGTATCAAACTGTAGATTATAATTCAAATGTTAGTACTATACATTACTCAATTGCTTAGTTTAAAAGCAAATATTAAGAAAACACAGATGAACATCACTTTTTGTGTGTGTCACATGGTATGTTAAATGCAGCACTGGTTCATATTAGATGTTTGTGAAGTCAAAATACAAAGTCTGTAGTTTTATACAAATTAGAAACTCAAATTACTGGTATTGACAATCTAGAATATAAAATAAGAGCCTCTTATCTTTTCAGTTTACTAAAATATTGCTCATGTAATAAATCAAACACAGTGGCACCCCACCCACCTCTTTCCATTTTTGGAAATGCTCCCTTATATACACTTACTTCTATATATGACATGAATAACCAATCCGAAGCTCAGAATGTCTCCCTAGTGGATTTCTCAGCCATTTTAACAGGCTAGGTGCCATTTCTTTCTTTTAAACTAATATTTCGATGAGGTAGGCTGTGTCTTTATTCTGCTCAAAATTTCATATTTTTTAGACTAAAATACATCTTAGTTACTAAGCTCGATAAATTATAGTGGAATTCTATGGTATTAATATAGAAATTTATGATTTTTAAGTTATTCAAATGTATTTATAAAATCTAAAAAAAAATATTTTGTTTCATATCCTCCACGTGCATATTTTTTAAAGGATTAGCAACCGAGTACAAATGTTCGTAACTAGAAGAGATAATTGTTTGCTTTACTTTAGTTACTATTCTGTGTTTAAAGAAAAATAAGTTTAAGAACTTATTTCAAAATAGCAATAATCTTTATACATATGTATAATGTATAATAATTGAAATGTGACTGTATTTTACAAAATTTTAGTCTACCAAAACAAAGCTAAGACAAGGTATTTTGTACAGATCAAAGGTCAGTTTTATATTAATGGATATGGTAACATGAGAGCACATGTGCTGCATCATTGTGACTTCTGTATTGTTAGCCAGGCATGGCTGATAGGTCAATATAATAAAAATAATAAATATATATAAATGTATAATGTTATGAGATTTAAGCTATTTAGTCTAAACATTTATGTTTTCATGTTATAATTTGTGTTCATTCTAGAATGAAAGAGGCATAATTTATATTTATTTCCTAATTTTTTATGGTGGTTGCGAGATTGGTCAAATCTACCGAACCCATACAGAGATTCTTTACTGAAAATAATATAAAATATAAAGTGTTTTTCTTAAGAAATGTTTGATAACTATCCGGACATTATAAAGATTTCACATGCGAAATTTCAAAATTTTCTGATGCATAAAAGTATTTTTAATCTGAAAATGAATATTACTTTCCATGAGAGACAGGCAACATGCAAAAAGAAAAAACAGACACGAGAAAAACATTGCTTTACAAACCTTAAGATGTAACAAAAAAAATTAGATATCTTGCATATGAAAGCATTGTAATGTTTACTGATAATCTGCCAAATTTTATAAACATACGCTTACTAATTTAAAAGTTATAGCATGAAAACTATAACAAGCACAAGATGGTTACGAGGTTGGTCCAAGGGACCGAGCCTATGCTGAAAGAGATAATGGAAAAGTTGCAATTTTGAGAAACTTAACTTTTTCTTTTAACTTTATCAGTTTTTCCAAATAAATAAACAGTCACATATTTGGTCAACCAGTAGTTTTCTCTATTTTCTAGTGAAGCTCTCTTAACCATTGGATCATCAAATTTAACATTCTATTAATTAATCTAGAAAGTCTTTTAAATGCTGATATACGAAATTATATTTCTTTTTCACAGAAAATCTGTCTGTTCATTCTTCCACATAAATATTGATAAGATCACCTCACATTCTACACCTTACATTATACCTAACTGAGTAGACTACATTTTTGTTCCGCAGTGTTATGTTGGTAAATTTCAGTTATGACCTGAAAAGTTTTTTTTTTAGTGACGTAGCTAATGAATGTATTATGGCAAATGATTTTATAATATCAGAAGCAGTTTCCATGATTATTCTGTTGGATTAGAGTGTCATTTTTATGACTGGTGAACATCTAGTACCATTATCGGTGTCAGACCCCAGGTTGCTTCTACTAGTCTGAGTACTGGAGTGAATTAACAAACTTCTTGTCATGGTACCAGAATGATCTTCATTGGCCTTATTTTGCTGGGATAATCCCAATCTGGTGTCCCCTGGTGGGACAGCGGTAAGTCTTCAGACTTACAATGCTAACATTAGGAGTTCCATTCCCCTCAGTGGTCCCTGCAGATAGCTCGATGTAGCTTTGCTATCAGAAAACCCATGCACACTCAATCTGGTATTAAAATTGCCTTTTTATACAATCAGTAGGACTACCAATTCAGATCCTGGGTTCACCAGTATGAAAACTAGGGACAGCAGATAACTAATGTGAGGTGTATATAATACGTAAAATAGTGGTTAAATTTAATAATAATAATAATATGTTATATTGCCCACTCAGTTTTAGTATTTAGTATAACTACTCACTGTATAGAAGAGTTGTAAGTACAGGAAGCTACTAGTCTCTATGCACTTGGAGTGGATTAACAAACCTTGGCTACAAAGGAACATACTACAATTACAATTATGTAATAACTTCTACCACAAGAGCTGCTAAATGTGTACAATAATAATAATTACAAATAATATTAAATAAAATTAATTATGAATAACAGCCAAACTTCAGAAAGGTTCTGTGGTCTCTGCCCTAGATTAGATCATCAGTTGGGTATCCTCTCTGCTAGCAGTGTTTTTTGCCCTTAACATTTGACAAGGTTGGGCTTGCTTAGTGATATTACCAAGCACTAAAGCAAAATTGTCACAGGCTTCATATAACATGCCTATCACATTTGCCAATGTAGTAATAACTATCTAATGTTACATATTAATCTAACTTAATGATATATATATATATAAATAACTAAAATGCATATTGCACTATTTGAGTTTAATACTGTAAATTACAGACACAAACTTGTGTCATATTTAGTATGTGGCAAGTTCCAGCTAGATGTCCACACAGCAACAGTACAACCTGTGTGAATATATGATTGCTAATGTGTCTGATCCAGTTACACCCATTTCAATTGACCATAATATTTGAGGGTGATCTTGCTGAAACAAGTCTGCCCAGTAGCCAGTCTTGAAGGGGGATGAAGAGTTTTTAACGAGAACTATCCAAAGATGATCAGTTTTTAAGAGTGGAAAGATAACGTAAGAGAATTTAGCATAGAATTTGAAGAAATTTGAAGATAACATATAGTTTTAAATCTCTTTGGTGTGATAAATGTTTGGACTAGTGTTTCGAATATGTAATATTGTTAACACTTCTGTAGTATCTAATTATGTTGAAATGTACTATGGGAGTAAAACATAAAATCTGTGTAACTGAAAGAACGATGTAGGTCTGTCAGTCTGTGCCTGTATGCATGCTAGCTCCAGTATTCTTGTTGGCTAATCATTCAGTGGTATTTTTATGTTTATATGAGTGCAGAAGTGAACAATATTTAACATGCATTATTCTGTACGATACTTATAACATTAGCTTTCAAGACAGTTTTTTCAGTAACATAAACAAACATGTAAGGAAACACATTAAGTTAATTCTTTCTTTTTTGTGGTTTATAAATAACATAATACCATTACATCTAACAAGTACCTAAAAATTGAGAATTAGGCCTAAAGGTTAAATATGCTTCACACACGAAGTACAAATATACATGCTATATAATAGATGGTAATTAGCCTTAATGGTAACTTACACAACTTCATTAATTTTTTATGATTTAGAACTAGCATTGCACATAAGAAAATAATTACAGGTTTCTGATAACATAAAATGGGATTTAGACACACACATACACAAGAAATTTACAAAAAAAACATAGTAACAATTGACTTTTCACTTCTTGATACTATAATTTTAAAAATTCACTATTTTATAACATTGTTTCATCAAGAGCTCAATCAAGAGTAAATCTCAAGTTCCAATATGGTATATTACCACCTCTCACATAAATATCTATTCTCATTCAGTGCTGCCCACTATATGCAAACATTTTTTGTGCATACCACAAGCCTTGAAGCTCCCACTCATCTGGAATTGACTGATTTCAATGCATCTTGCATACAAATCATCATGCAATAACCCTCCACCAATAAGAGTGCAACATACTCTCTTGATGCACATGACTCTTTCTATTCAATTCTACCGAACTATCACTATAATTTTAAAAATTCACTATTTTATAACATTGTTTCATCAAGAGCTCAATCAAGAGTAAATCTCAAGTTCCAATATGGTATATTACCACCTCTCACATAAATATCTATTCTCATTCAGTGCTGCCCACTATATGCAAACATTTTTTGTGCATACCACAAGCCTTGAAGCTCCCACTCATCTGGAATTGACTGATTTCAATGCATCTTGCATACAAATCATCATGCAATAACCCTCCACCAATAAGAGTGCAACATACTCTCTTGATGCACATGACTCTTTCTATTCAATTCTACCGAACTATCACTTCTCATTTGGTAGTACTTATGTTGTAATGTTTAGTTTGTGCTCTGTTCAAGTGTTTCATTTTAATATTTTTTCAAATCTTTGTATTAATTTCTATCAACAAGTTTACTCTTTATTATACAATAGTGATATTTTTAACTTGTTGAGTTATTCCAAAGTGGAATTATTTTATGTTTCTACCTGGTTACAAAACTTATTACTTCATTACGAATACTTTTTATTTCTATCAGCCAACACAGTTGTGTTTGGTAATTCATTTTGCATTATGAATTCTATTACCACTTCGGAAGTTATATGTTCTATCAGCACATTTACACAGGCTTCAGGTAGTGGTACTCTACGGGAAGATTTTTGGCTTTCTTTCATTAGGAGATTGATTGTCCAATGAGCTGTCTTTTGTCGGGCCTCGGCTCAAGTTTGGGGTCCCACACATTTTGACATACAGTCCGCCGACTTTGGAAAGATAAAATGTTATACTGTTATGGTTTTGAATAATTTTATTTTTAATATTATTATCTGTGGTTCTTAGAGTTCTATAATGTAAGTTTCGTTAGATTGGTTGATACACATGGTCCACTTAGGTTAGAAGTTAGGCTTAATTGTATCTTTTTTCCTATACAACTGATACCAGGGTCTTTATTATTTTAGGATTACCTGTAATTAATCTTACTGGTAAATCAGTCATTCGTTTAACTATATTGTTTTTCTTCCATAAGTAACGTATTATACATAGGTTATTGTTAATAATACTATACACTTATTTCATTTTATAAATTAACGTTTATTTCATTTCTGTTATTATTTATCTTTTATACTTCTTCATTTTAACTTGGTTTGTGTGGAACCCTTGAGCTGGGGTTTGCACCAAATTCTTCTCCTGATATTGTACATACTTATTGTTTGGTTAAGATTTTATTTGATAACTTAGTAATATCCTTTGTCCTGCACTTTTCGATTAGGCTTAACATGTGTCTGTTATTTTTGGTTTACCTGTAGTTCTACTGTGTGCATTAATTGCTAATTAGGTTAAATATCTTGTTAGCTTAGGCTTAACGAGAGTCTGTTAATTTCAGTTTACCTGTGGTTATACTTCTGGGTTAATTGATAGTTAGGTTAACTATTTTTTCTTCAACACATAACATCTATTATATATATTTATTTCACTACACAATTTCTTACCATTCATTTTGTTTAATTTATACTTCTTACCCTTAATTTCATTTATGTGGACCCCTGGGAGAAGGGGTTCATCCTACCTGCTCCCAATATTACACGCCTTCCTTCTATAATGGCTTAGATTTTGACAGTTTTCCTCCACCTTTAGTATTCTAAGCTTCTACTGCAGAATCTGCTATGCCTATCTCAGTTTTTTGTTTTAGTCACATTTCACAGTATACTTCCCTTCTCCTGACATTGTTTCATGATGTTCTTTGTGTTTCTCCTTTGAGAGTGGGTATTTGCAAGCCTTGTCTTATACAGGCTTTAATTCATTTTGCCTTAGCTTATCATCAGGTAGATTTTCTTCTTGATTTTATGTCCTTCGGATCTCTGTTAATCCTATCCATTTTCTCCCCCACTTAGTTTTTCAGTTTCCTATTACCCTCTACTCTTCTACAGGTAATGTTTACTTTCCACTTCCTTTCTTAGGTGTTCCGTCTATATTTAGGATTTTCATGGGATACCTTTTCCCCTCCATGTTGGGACATTTGCCATCTTCAGTTCTTTCCCTCCACACATGGCTTCTTTCTTTTGGGATCTTCTTGGGTGGGACACTGCTGTCTGCTTACCATCCACTGCTAATAGGGACTTAAGATCAGATCTTTTTCTCCAACGATCCATTTTTTTGGGGCTCCTCCTGTACATTTAGCATCATGTGGGGTATCTGCCATGCTATTTTTAATTTTTTTTAGTTGCTCTTTTGTTTCATTCTGAGATATTGTCATCTTTATTCTTTTACATGTCCTGCAACTTCACATCCTTTATCTATCCTTCCTGTGGGTCCATTTGTCTTGTATGCTTGATGCTGTTTGGGGTTCTGGATCAATTGTTCCCACCTCAGTCACTTCATGGGTCTTCTCCATTTTATTACGTAGTCTTTGATCACAGTTGGATAGGCAATTTCTGCAAGATGGGGAATGCACATGGTACACATTGTTATTTTCCATTCTCAGGTCCCTATTTTAGGTTGTTTTACCACGTACTTTGGTTCCAGTTTCATGCCTTGCCCTTTGGACTTATTTCAATTCCCTATGTCTTTTGTGGTGGAATGGTCTGCATTTTCCCAGACTTCCACATTTTGGGGAATTTTATCAACATCATTCATTGAATGTCTAGCTTCGGATAGCTCCTACCTATAGGGTTAGTTTTAACATACTCGTATACCCCTTCCACTATCAGCTCGGGTAGTTGTATTTTTCAGTTGGATATCTTTTTCGTGTTCCATACCTCACTCTAGTCTCTTTGGGATAGATATTTTTAAACACTCCTCCATCTGAACCATCCATTCTCTCCCTCAAATGCATTTGAGGGAGTGTTCTGTTACCTGAACCATTTATTTGATTTTAATCTTAATTTTCATCCTTCCCTCTTCATTTATATGCATTGATAGTTGATCATATCCCCTATGATGTCAGGATTACCACTTTCTCCTTCTCTTCTGGATTATTTTCCTTCACTGACACTCATCTCCAGAGGTGGGGATGTGGTTTGATCAGTAGGAGGCTTCAGGATAATGGTCTACAGGAAAAATGTCTTATCACCTTCATACCATGGCACTTCCACCACTCCAATGTGCTTTCATTAACTCTCTTCTTCTTGTCCAAATTTGACTAATCTTGTTTCATTTCGATTCTTCAATGGTGGTGGCTTCTATCATTTGCCAAGGGGGCTCTCATTCTTGTTCCCTTTGTGATAGACAGTGGATCTCCCTTTTTGAGCCCACACAATTGACATACGTCGCCTGGAGGGTTGTGTTCCAGGTGCTTTTGTACTCGTTGCTGATTGACTTTCCAGTCCCATCACACTTTCTCCCAAGGTGTGACCTTTCGATCCTCCAAAATTGTTGGTGGCTCTGCTTCCTATTTGTTCTGGAATGATTTTATTAAACTTCATTTTCGTGGCTCATGTGGTATATTCCTGTTGACTTTTTAATTTCTTACCATCTTCCACATTTCTTCTCGGTTGTATCCAGATGACCCTCTCTGTCCAGTACATGTTGTAGGCTGCTTCATTATTTTTTGGCTTCTTTCCATGGAATCCATTCCCATGGTTTCCTTCTCTTACTCCACTTCTTTGTATATGATTTTATTTTTCTTCCTCCCTGATCTATAGGATTTGGTTTGTGATTCGATTGGCCTTGTATCTTTCTTCCTGTTATCAATTCCTGGTGTCCTCCGATCATGCACCTTCTCCTTTCCTTGCATATTAACCCTGTTGTCCATTGGAGGTACTTCTTCTGTTGAGAACTGGGACTACACCTCATACATTCATCTCCCATTCTCTGCTTTGGGTAGCTGTTTCTTCCTTGTTAGGGTACTGTCATCCACCTGTTGCCATACTTTACCTCTTCATGAGACTGTGACTGGGTAATTTACCTTTAAGTATATATACCTCTTATTTTTCAGGGCATGTCCCTCTTTTTCTTTCTGGATCCTGCTCTGTGTAGTGCCTGTCCAAGTATACTTAAACTGGTAAAAGCTTCACTGTAAGGTCATGATGACTAACAATTATACTTCCATGGCCACTAAATGCACACTGCTGAGATGAGGTATCCCACAATATCACTTGCAGGTTTATTGTGATATACTTGTTTCATTAATATGCCAGTCCTGGACCATACTCACCCATGGACTACATGGGTAATGCAGAAGGGGATAGCTGCCCATTCCTGCCATGCCTTGTATTGAATAAATCGGTATGGTCTGCTTTTGAAATTAGGGTCACTCATTTCACTGTCTCAGGCATTGTCATTCCTCTGGACTCTCCACCATGCTTTCTCCCCCCTTTTCTTCTAGTGGAGTTTGAGAATCATTACCACTTTCCAGTTGCAACCTGCTGAGGTGGTGGACCGCAGAGGCATCCTCCTGAAAGTGTTAATGAAATACAAATTATATATATATGTATATATGTATCTACTAAATATAAATAAATGATGATAAAACCTTTCAGTTAAGAGTAGGGCAGTGGTGTTCTGCAGGTGTCGATGACGAGATTTTCTCCATTATGTAACACTGTAGTGAACTATCAAAATTGCAATTCACCCCTACATTGATGTTGGTTCCCAGTGGCTGGGTTTTGGATTTAGAGTTGAACCAATCAACATAAGTCCTCACATATGTATCACAGATGTCTCTATTCCCCCACTTATTTCTACTCTTGCTACTCCATCCGTGTTGTGGGTCACGATGGTGGTACTTGCAGATTACTACAGTTCTTTCCCTTCTGCTATCCCTCGAAGTTCTTATTAATCTGAGGGTGTTACTGTGCTTGGGTCAGTTTTAATTTTCAGTGAAATGGTTTATATACACAGACATATTTTTGATGCCGGATATAGGGTTCCTGGATCGATCAATCAATTTCTCACATTGTTAGCATGTGTCCTGTTCATTGGTCGTGGGGTACAAAATTCCCTTCAGTTTCATGAACTTGAAGTGAAGATGAATTGATCCTTTTTCCTACCCCCATATTGATGTTGGTTCCCAGTGGCCAGGTTTTGGATTGTAATTGACTTACCAATGGTATGATCCTCATCCTACCTCCATGTGGATGTTCCCAGCGGCCTGGGTTATGGATGTAGTTAACTTGTCATGTATTGTCCATTGTGCCCTGACCAATCTACACCTGGAGGTACATCATTTTACTCACACCCACATGTATGTAATATGGGATTGAGATTCATATATTGTGTGTTTTGGATCCTTATCCAACCATAGTTCTCTCCCTATTCTATGTGCTGCTCCTTATTTCTGCCCATATCTGCGACACCTTTTTGCACATTGGGCGAAGAGTATACCTGGTACAGAAGTGGTGCTGTCTCCCAGATATGATCTTCAACTTAAGATCTCTTCTTTGGGAGTGTTCTTCAGATGCTCTCTAAGGATGCTTCTTTCTTTCCCTTGCACCGGTCCCTCCGCCTGTTGAATGTGGGATTCTAGCTATTTTTGTGAGCAGAGGAAATGTACCGTATCAGAAGTTGTAATTTTCCTATACTGAAAATGTATTTCCAATAGGTACTTACCTCCTCTCACACTGAAAACTGGTACTTCCATTTTCTGCCAAAACCTTTGAAGTGATAGTTTGGTAAAATTGAATAGAGGGAATCACATGCATCAAGAGAGTATGTCACACTTTTATTGTGGAGGGTTGTTGCATGATGATTTGCTTGCAAAATGCAATGAAATCAGTCAATTTCAGATGAGTAGGAGCTTCAAGGTTTGTGGCATGAACAAAAATGTTTTGTATATAGAGGGCAGCACTGAATGAGAATAGCTATTTATGTGAATGTAGGTAAGTACCTATCAGAAATACATTTTCAATATAGGAAAATTATAACATCTTAGTCAAAGAGGGTGTTTATCCAGAAAGATGTGTATATACAAAAAAATGTGTACAAATATATTTCGTTTATAGTCATTCCATGCTTTTACCCTACATATAGTAGCAGATGGTCATAATTTTATTTGAATGAACAAGTTGGATCACACTTTAAGCTGTGATTGTATTAAAAGAGTGATAGTCAGTTTTTTATCGTGGGTGGTAGGGTGCTTCTGACTGGCTGCCTTCCCTCTGGTCAGTAGTTAAAAATTAGGAATTGGGCAGATAGCTTTAGCAGCTTTGCAATAAATACCAATACAAAACTTTGCATATTTATGGAGCCCCTAAAGGAACATTGGAAATACAAAAATAAGAGAAAACAATTTTCTTTTTAGAATATTAAATTGTGCACCATTTAGTAACTCATATCAGTGAGATGATCACATGTAAAATGGATGACTTTGCAGTTGTGGATGGATAACTGACAAGTTTTTTTGCTCTTAAAATTAAGTATAAAGATATTATTATAAGGTAACTGTGAGGCATTTAAAACATGTTTTAAAATCTTGGAGACATTTTGCTGAAAAGGTATACAAAAATACATGGGCAGGTAGAAGGTCCTGGACAACTACATGGCTTCAGATGGATGTACAGAGTTAGTAAGTTAGGTACTCATTACATACTCCTAGTTAGTCTAATTAATTACTAGGTTCATTTTTTAGATCTGATGTAGGTATGTAACTTGCTTTGATCTGAAGTTAATAATGAAATATAACCCATATTCCGGGCTTAGTACCTGAAATAGCAAAATAACCATTTTATTTTTGGTGATCCTCCCTGTACATTGATATTTATATTATAGAATGAAAATTTAATTGCATAGTTTTTTCTTAGTCACACATGCATAAGTACCATATGAAAATTCCAGGAAGGACATTAATTGACTTACTCATTGGTGCCTGTTTGTTAAGATTTCAGACACTGTTAATTGTCAGTGTTGGGGAAACACCAGTTGACAGAGCATGTTCAACAGATGCTGTCAATCATGATATGTTTTTTCCTCAAGTAATTTTATCTTGATTTCTTTGTTGTTTTTGTAGCTTTACGGTACAGTGAGGTAAGATACATTTCTATGAATCTTTATTATATTATTGTTATAGATTTTACATCAGAATAACGAGTATTATTTCTGTGACAGGTTGCCTGTGCCAAACAAATCTAGTAGCACTCCAGTAGTAACAAAAGCAGATGAACAGCCATTAGTTTCTTGGGAAACTGACAGGTGAGACTGAATGTATAAATGCTGTTAGTTTAAAGTTTTATGTCTTCAGCAATTTAATCTTGGTATTTTTAATATTTAATGATTGTGTATTAATGTAAAAACAATCTTCAGAATATTGTTTTATGATGTAATTTTCTACCATTTTCCTTGTACTCAAACAGCAAAATTTGGTGAATTGGACTAATTTCCTCAAAAAGCACACTTTATGATTATTGAGAGGAAGGTTGATTTCTACACATAAAGTTAGTGTATAACAATATCTTATAAGGTTTTAAATGTACTATATTGCAGATAGCTATTGATGCTAAGTTCTTTTAGATACACTAATAAGAGTTTGTTTATTAAATTTTGATAGCAACTCTGTAAAAAGGTTGTGATATGCAAACTTTGTCCACTTCTCCACATACACACATTATACACATCACATTCATATCATTCAAGGTATGCTGTTGCTCAAGTATCATATCATTTAAGTTTTGTTATATTGGTTTATCTTTCTTTTCAGTAAATGTGAAATAATTTTACATATAAGAACAAAGTACAAGCATAATACAATAATATTCTGTACATGTTACACTTGGAAGATGGTATTAATAAAGAGGAAGCATTTTTACTACATTGCTTGAACACTATGTGAAAAAAATTCACATTGTAATCCTGATTCTACAAAGTGTATCTTCATGAAATTTGATAAACTTTTAGAAACTATTACAAATATGTTGTACACAAAAAATCAGAATTTCTAAAGATTTGTTTGCAAATTTACTGGATCAGTCAGTCTCGTAGTCTGACTAGTCTGAGTGTAAGGTGATTTTCGTTTAAGAATAAAGATACATTTTTTCATTTTACAGTTTTTATAATTCATTTACATAACCTCTAGAACTTCCTAAAGTAATATTAAAAATTTTTGGTACAACTTTATACTTTAATTCTTATTTTCTGTACCCTAACACTACTGTAGCAAAATCATCTGTAACAAAAATTGAAAAATATAATCAAAAATACAATTGTAATTATTTATGTTATGAGCTTTAGCCCTCTTACCTTTTCACAACTGCTTTCATTTAATTTTATTGTTCTTTGAACCATGTCTAATTACTGGTGTGGCATGTGTATTTGACTTTCTTGTTCATATATCACCCAAAAAAATCTAAAATGGGCAACTGAATACAGGGAACTGAAGATGGAGAATTTATTTAGATATTATATTAAGAAATTGAAACTTAAATAATATTAAAATGTAAATTACAAACTACATTTTGATGCTAAGTTTATTAGCATACATTGATAATTAAATTTTGAACCTAATTCTGTTAAAAGTTTGTGATATGCACTTTATTTATAAAGCATTTATGCACAGCATTTATACCCTTCAGTACATGCTGTTGCTGAATTATTGTTAAATTAATTTCTCCTCCTGTTCAACAAATGTGAAATAATTTTACAGATAAGAACATAGTAAAAGCATAATGTAGTAGTGTTCTGTATGTGTTACACTTAGAAGATGGCATCAATAAAGAGGAAGCATTTTTCCTGTATTGGTTAATAAATACAAGTGTAAAAAAACTTGCGCTATACTGCAGATCTTTTTTTTAACTTTTAATTTGTCTATTATGAATTTTAAAATAGTGGTTATATAAAAATTATTTTTGAGAACTATCTTTTATCTCCCACAAATCACTGTCTAAGAAACCTTTAATTTAATGCCAGAACTCATCCTGTGTTGTTTTAGTGTACTTTTAAATTGAAATCTATAAGGAACAAATTAAGAGGAATGTGAAAAAAAGGATGTTTCTCCTACCTTTTGCCAAATCAGTAACTTATATGTTTTTGTGCAGCTCATAACCATGTATTATACTTGTGTAATTTATACAACAGTGAAATTAAAAATTATTTCATAGAGAAACGAAGAAACTTAAAAAAATAGAATTCCCAAATTAAATATGTTTGTAAATGAATTTGAAAAATTCTGAGTTCACTTCTTAAACTTAAAATTTCAAATAATTGTTTTAAATTGTGTTGCTGTTGATGTAGACAGTGTGTTTTGTTTTCAAGATGACTTAAAAGTAACATACATTAATAGTTGATCAGTATCACAAACATGTGAAAATGAAAAGTATGCTATTTCTTAATAAAATTACATTGTATTGTCTACATTGTTTTAGAGGTTGCTGTAAAGTTCATAAATTATTCAAGATATATATAATTTAAGATTTTTAGAATGATTCTTTTACTTTCTTAATACATCACATCCTTTTCCTCTTAAATTTAGCCTGTTTATAATATGTAAATAAATAATTTTATTACATGTGATGATGTTAAGGTGTCAGTAAGCTGATAGTTCAAATAATACTTTATATTTCTTGTATGAAAAAACAACAACAAAAAATGTAAAGAGTGTATACACGTATACTTACTGACCAGCATATTAGAAACTATCTCAGAATAGAACAGACTTCACTTTATGTTTACACAAAGTGGGTATTTACATGTTAGAGAAATAAAACCACCAAGGGTCTTTCAATACAGGTGGTATATTGTACGAGCATCAATGGATGGATACAATAGAAAGGATTTATCAAGCATTGAATGAGATTTTATTGTTGAAGATCAACTGGCAGGTGCCTCAGTTGCAAGCACAGTCCAGCTGCTGACAAATCTAAGGTCACTGTTTCTCAACTGTACACTATGTTGTTATTAAATAAACAAAATAAAACGTTTGTCTAATAATGGAAACTGTGCTAACAAATGGAAATGGGATGAAAATATTGTTCAGGCTAAAAACTGCATTAATTGATGGATAAACATTTATTTCCACCAGATAATTGTGTAGGAGACAGCAATCATAAGAAATGTCTCCAGTGGTGCTTAGATAATTGAGATCGAACTTATATGTAATGTAATTGTGTAATGTGCTCAGGTGATTCACACTTCATGTTGTAGTATAATTATGATAGGGTCAGAGTGGCAAGAACACTACTGTGTAAGGTTCTGGGAAGTGTTGAAATGTTGTATGGTTCAAGTACATGTTATGAATTAGACCTTCTGGTTCCTCTAAATGGCTGTATATCTGCTCGTGACTACTGACCACTCTGGCTGTGAGCAGGCACATTCCACAGTACTTTTGTACAAATACAGATGGTTACTTCAAAATGATAATATTACTAGCCATAAAGTTAAAGATTCTCACGATTGGTTCAGTGAGCCTGTAAAGACTTACAACATTTACTCTGGCATGCACGGTCTACAGATCTCAGTCCTACTGAGAATCTCTTGGACATTTTAGAACAAGTAGTCAAGAGACATACACCATTACAATCAACTCAACCTGAATTGAATACTATATTGGTTAAGAAAGATAAAAAATTGAAGCAGATACTTTCCAGACACTTCTGGAATCAATGTAAAATCAAACCATATGGTGGCCTAATACATTAATAGGTTGGGGTTTCAAGTATTTGTGTTTATGTTTATACATAAAGTCTGAATTACAAAAAAGGAAAAAGTTTCTTTGCAGATGTTAAAGGGTTTGTTTTTATATCATACCAGATTTTTTTTTATTAAAGACTATTCTGTGAACTACATTTTGCTAACCAATTTATAAATGTTGTAATCCTCTTTAGAGTAGGTTTATGTGTAATTTAGATGAACCAGATCTTAAACTGTGTATTAATGCTATCTGCAGCTGATATAATATTTTCATATTGTAATTAATAATTAGAATAATAAGCATGTTATTGTAAAACTGCTTTTTAAGTAGAATGTTTATTTAATTTTTCTTAGATTTTGATTATCACAGAAATGAAGCTTTGAAACAAGTTCAGGACAATGCTTGTAAAGAAGGTATTGCAGTAATATACTCAAATAGTGTTATTGAATGTGTAAAAATGTATAAAAAATAAAGATCCCTCATTTAGTACTGACATTTTTGTCACCTGAAAACTTGGACTGTAGACATCCAAAGACTTTGTGTATCACTTGATTTCTCTCATGCACTTCGTTACAGCTTGCAGTGGAGTTAGTGATAAAAAATGAATTACATTTGACGACATCTTACTTTAAGCGTAAAAAAATAAATACATATACATGTCACTGAACTATCAAGGCTGCATAATCTCTGTTTTAACCATGATAACTTTAAATAATAGTATGTCTAACTATGCAGCCTTTCTGAACAAAGAATACCTTAACCCTTTCATTGTAGGCAGGTTAAAAAGCATTTTGTCACAATCCTTTTAGAGTTATTTTCAAAATTTTGTTAAATAACTTTACTATTACTTGTGTCAATGGAATTGACATCAAAATGGAGTTTATAATTCAAATTTTAATATTATATATCATTGAACATGTACAGTGGTTAACGAATTAGAAACTCAAATTTTAGATATAGACAAGCTAGAACATAAAATAAGAACCTCCCACCTCTCTTATTTGCTGAAATATCATAATATATTTAGCCAATTTAGTAGAATGGCTCCTCCCTCTACTCTATTCTTTTAAAACCTTTTGTCTAGTCTCAACTACTTCTTTTGACTAAGTGTTTACTACCAAGATAAAGAGCAGTTTCCTGTGTACATAAATCTAACAGTTGTCTGTAAATAGCTTGAAAGAAAAATTTCATCGAAACTGTTGAAGTGCGATGACTAAGTTGTTGCTCTGAACAGATACAAGATTTTTTTCAGTCATATATACTTTGTTTAGAAACCCTGATAAATTACAGGCATTTTGTGTGCACAAATATAGTAAGTTGATAATTAATTTGTTTTCTGAAATGTATGTATGAAATTAAAATCTATTCACCCTCCACTTGGAAGAATAAACAAGGCTTATGGTGAGGCTTAGCACTTATGACACAAGCACGTAATTTCATAACACTGTAAGTCCTCAAAATCTTTGTTTTTTGAAGTATTTTTTATCTATTCTTCTGTTTTAATAAAAATAACTAAAATTTAACCATTTGTGAATAAAGAGTATTAATTGTGTGATGAATAATTTTGCTAAAAGGATTTGGTTTTGGTTTGTTTTGAATTTTGCACAAAGTTACACAAGGGCTATCTGCCCTGTCAGTCCCTAATTTAGCAGTGAAATACTATAAGGAAGGCAGGTAGTTATCACACCCACCGCCAACTCTTGGGTTACTTTTTTACCAATGAATAGTGGTATTGACCATCATATTACAATTCCCCCCCTGGCTGAAAGGGCGAGCATGTTTGTTGGGATGGGGATTTGAACTCGTGACCCTCAGATTGTGAGTCAAATAACCCTAACCACCTGGTCATGTCGGCCTGCTTAAAGGGAAATAGGATTTTATAATGATCTGCACAAATAATATCTTTGTATGCTTATACAGTATACCACTTAATTCCAAGCATCCCAGAAGGATGACCTGTACTCAAACACGTGTGCTATTTATTGGATCGACTCCAACCGTATAAGAAACGTTTCCCCAGATTCAAAGTGCAATCTTATTACTTTGGAGACTTCTTATTGTAAACACTGGAGGATACATAAGCTAATAAGTTCCATATCGTGTTCTTGGAGCAAAGGTTAAGTGGACTTATTTCTTTGTGTGTGCTTTGTTGTTCTCGATAGTATCATATTACAATGTCATGTAAACAGTCTGATGATACAGGCAAAGATCTGTTGCTTTAATTTCATTAAATTTCTATTTAAGTCATTGGGAGTAAAATAAACACAGAAAATAAATGTGAAATGTGTAGCAGTTCTAACTATCAGTAGAAGTACTTTGAAACTTTATGACCAATAATAAAGAAAAAAGGGCACAGCTGCTCATTTTATTTGTGATTTTACAACTTATATTTTTTATTATGCTTTGGTGATTTATCTACTGGCTGTAGAATCAAATCTGTTGTTAGGGTAGAGGTAATAACAGCAAATATAAAGATTTTTAAAACAAAGAAAAGTATTTATAATCTTAATTTAAAACTCACTTTCACTTGGGCTAGTAAAAACAAAAAGTTTGATATATTCATGGAGAAATCTTCAGTAAAAATACTTCATTAAAAATCTGATTTTTTGGGTATAAATGACATGTAATGTTTACTAAAAGTCTACCAAATTTTATGAAGATACACACACTGTATAAAAAATTATACTATGGAAACTATAACTAGTATAAAGTGGTTACAAGGTTGGTCACTTCGAAATACCCCATGTTGAGAGATTTAATAATTTGTCTGTCAAGTAACTATATGTTGAAAGTCTTTATGTTAATCCTATGTGCGTGGGTGTGGTTAAAGTGTGCATGTCCCAATATTTTACAGAGTTACATTCAAAATTTATTGAATAACTTTGTTATTAATGTATGTCAATACACTTGCTATCAAAACATAGTTTATAATTCAAATTTTAATTTTATATAAGTTTTAATCTCCTAACTTCAAAGGCAAGTACTTAAATACCTTTTCAATCTTCACTTCTCGGTATCACATGACACTTCTTTGCTCAGAATGCACATTTTAGACCTCCTTTCTGCCTCTGTATAGTCTACTGAGTTTGGTATAAGTTACATTCCTAAAATATAGGATTTATTATCACTTATAACAAACTTATAGCCTTTAATCTTCTTGATTTACTGAGATATAAATGAGAAAGTTAGAGTCATTGCTACACTTTCCTATCATATACTGTCTCTCAAAAAATGTGAATAATTCTCTCTGACATTTGCATTTGGATTATTTATAACCAATAGAAAGAGAAGGTATTAATTTAGATTTATGAGCTAGTTCATTTAAATAACAGTTTTTCAGTTATTGAGCCTACAGGTTCGTTGCTGCTATTACCAAGATAACCTTGATCACTTAAGGGCATTATTTTAATACGTGTATAGCTTAGAAACTCAGTTAAATTATAATAGTTTTGGGGTTTTTTTTTGCTTGCTAATATTTTGTGTTCTAAGTTGCATGTTTGAATTTTTAAATAATTTGTGTAACATAAATATCTATTATAAGAAAAGGTTAAATTTTGGTGAGACATCAAAGACTGAGTACAAGAGCTCATATGTAAGTGTTGAATTTCTTGTTCTGTGTGTATATTTTTTTATTTATTGTTATAAAAGTAACTAAAATGGAAAATTAGAAACTTATGTGGTTAGATAAAAAACTTAAAAAATAATAATAATTTCTCTGCAAAGTATGTATGCACATGAGCTGCTCTTACATTATGTCATTTGATACTTTGTTTACCATAAAATCAGATATGCTCCCATCAGGTAAGTTATTCCTTTGTTACACTAGTTTAATAGTTAGACATAGTTCAAAAAGCAATAAAATCAGTAAAATTAAATGAAAGCATCTGTGAAAATATTAGAGTCCTGAAGATGTTAGGATAAATAGTTGTAACTACTTGAAATTACTTTTGGTTTTATTTCATATTTTTTAATTTTTCTTAGAGATGAGTTCTCTACGATTAGTGTAGAGCAGTGTTTCCCAAACTATGTTCCGCGAAACACTGGTGTTTCGTCCGAGATTGATGGGTGCTCCGTGAGAAAATCATGATTTTAAATTTTAATAAAATAATTAACACTTTTTGTATGATCATAGCTTATTCTGAAATATTTTCCTGATAATATCGATTTTGCATTGAAGAAGATTTACAGAAGATGCCATATCTATTCTTCATAATATCTTAGTGGGGAGGTTTGTACCTAAAATATATTATAAGCATATAAATGTAAAAATTCATCAATATGTAATTTGATTAAATAAATAAATGAATAATATACAAATCCAGAGGGTGCTGCATGTGCAACATACTCTCTACACTGATATTTCACATTTTCTTTTTCTCAGCTAAAAAGTGTTCTGTAGCCAAAAAAGTTTAGGAAATGCTGATGTAGAGAAAATAAATAAAGTATAAGATTTTACACCCAAAAAAATTGATATTCATTATGAAACTGTAAGTATTGTTACCCTGTATGTGTATGGTTAAACAACCATTTATATTGATAGCATCAACTGTTTTATTTAATATGCTTTCTCTAAATGCTGATATTCTTTTCTGCAATGATCATATTTTATACAATGTTGAAGTGACTGAAACCCTTTTTGTGAACAACTTAATTTTCATGGTAATATTACTGTATAATATTTCAAGATCATTATTTATTTTGCTGTTCTAGCTTTTCACTTTTTTTCAGAAGTGTTTTGGAGGGGGGCTTCTTCACTTTTAATGTTGGGCACACCAATTTTCTTTGATCATCAAGTTTTCAGTTTATATTTAGTTTTAGGCATGTGTTTAATTTTTTATTAAATCATTTTAGTATAGTGTCTACATTTTTTATTAGTGTAATATACTTATGAAGTTGTGCTAAGACTGCATGTTTAATGTATTTATAGTGAAGAAGAATATGAATTTCATACAACCTCAAAGTCTGCCTCTAGGGAAATCACTCAGCAGCTCATTCAAGATGGATACAATCTTGACCTAACACCTGATGATGAAGACCTAGACTTGATTCCTCCAAAACCTTTAAACCAACGGTGTGTTTGTTGTGGGATGACTTATTCTTGTGTTGTTCAGTAAATCAAGCAAATGCCTGATGCTGTCTTCCAGAAAAGCATACCCTTATGAAGGTTGTTTACCAGCTTGTGCATTTAGTATTATGCGTGTTGAAAATTCTCAGTATTCTGAAATAAGTTTATTCCAGATATTAGTGTTAATATATCTAATGAATATTTAATTTTCATTTCTTTAAGTATCAAATGTTACTCTCAAGTAATTTTTTGTACAAATTATTTTACTAAGTGGTTATTTCAAGAAAGAAGCACAGTTTTTGTATGACTTATTTCCTTAAAGTTATTCAACTGATTTTCTTTACGTTGTATATTATGTATTTGAGTACACAAATATGTACATACTTAGTATGTGTATGTTAGAGAACATATTTGATCTAATGAAATACCATTCCAGAACTAAGATCTTTTTAACATTACATGGAAAGTAAGTTGTGTGTGTGATGTTTTTTGTTTACTACATGTGGAAATGATAAATTATAAGAAATCATGTCAAAGTATGTTATTGGTGCTTGATAATGATACTAAAGAGCACCTAATTGATGCCTTTTTACTAACATTACATAGTACTAAGATATGAAAAATATTTTACAAATAACATTGGAATATACTGAATAAAACAATAGATATATCTGCTATTTCCGATACAGTACGTTACTTCTTGTAACAGATATGGCTAGTCTCTTTAAGTCCTGCTCTCTACATGCAAAAAATTTTTTGCATGCCTTAAGCCTTGAGCTCCAATGTACCCCACGATTAGTGGGGTTCAACTGCATCTCACATGTAAATCATTATGCAACAACCCTCCACCACTAGGAGTGTGATACATCCTCTTGACACGTGACTCTCTATATTTGAATGTACTGAACTATCGTTTCTCATTTGGCAGTGCTTGCATCAAGATGTTTTTCATTGTGCTCTACAAACGTTTTTTTTTTAATTTAGTGAATTTTTTTTTTCAATGTTGATTGAACTGTTTTGTAATTTATTCTGAAGTGGAATTGTTATTCTCCTTTTTCAAATGTTTGCGAACATAAGAATAACTTACTTTTTTTTTAGTTTTTTATTTGTTCTAACATTGTTGTGCTTGGTTATTCATTTTTAATAATGAAGTCCAAGTTACCACTATGGAGGTAATACTATCCACCAGCATGCTTACACAGACTGCAGGTGGAGGGAACTTGACTATGGAATTATCAGCTCTCATTCAAAGAGAGATTGATTGTTATATAAGTCAACCATCTCATGATGTTGCCCATTTTCCTCCTGAACATGCTGAATCTGTTCGGAAGGATGAGAAATTTGACAGAGTTTTCCTCCACCTAATTTTGCTGTGTCTTCCTGTGCCCCTACTGCAGAAACAGCTAGGCCTAATATGGATTTTTTTGGACATGACTTCTCAGGTGGGTTCTGTTTCATCACTTTCCTTGATTTTTTATAATCTTCTACCTTCCTTGTTGCATGATATCGATCCTTTTAGTATTTTGTGTTTCCTCCTTCCCCAGATATTAGGGTTCATGCAGAGCATTTTGTATCTGAGATGCATGAGGATGCTCGTATGCCTTGCCCTGCACGGGCTTTGAATCAGTTTGCTTGAGCCTATCATCAGGCTGCATTTCCATCTTTTGATTCTCAATAGCTGGTATCACATTTGCTCATGTGGGAAGCTAACCCTGATCATCCTGTTTGTTTATCCCATACCCAGTTTTCTTGCCTTTGTCTTATCCTATTGACTCTTCTATGGTACTTCTCTTCCATCAACCTCCTTTTCGAGGTGCTGTACTGAGATCCTGAGGGTTTAGTGAAGGATACTTTCTCCCTCAGTACCTCCACATTGGCACGTTTGTCTTCTTTGGCCCTTTCTTTTCACATGTGGCTTCTCTGTTGTTGGGATCGTCTGGAGAGAGATGCTGTATTGTTCCAAGTTCATTTACCATCTACTTATCTTTGGGACTTATATATGGTCCCCTTTCTCCAATGGTTTGTTTTCAGGGATATTCCTGAGACTAGAATCCAATGTGGAATCTGTGAGACAGAAATCGACCCTTTCATTTTTGGTTGATTGTTTGTCTCATTCTGAGCCTAGACAATCCCCTATTACTGTTTTCTATCCCATTCCTTCCCAGCCGTTACCAGTTCCTCCACTTGACGTATTATTCGACGAAGATGGACACATCACCAACAGTACCAGTGACTATCCCGTGGGTTTTGGTCCAATTGGGGTTTGCTTGTTCATCTATGGTGCAATTTCACCACAGATCTTTGGGTTATTTAAGTATTAACCGAGGGACTTGTCATCCACTTCCTTTTCCCTCCTCCTATATCTCGGGTACCCATATCCTTTCCGTTGCCTTGGGATCCTACCACTGGTCAATGTCTGTCCGAGGCAGTAGAGAATCTTCTCTCCCAGAAAGCCATTGAACCTGTACTTCATTTTTATCCAGGTTTTTATTCCAAGCTGCTTGTGGTACTGAAGAAAACTGGGGGACTGGTGGTCTGTGATTGATCTGTCCTGCCTCAATCAAGTTTTGGTTTTGCCTCACTTTACCATAGAGTCTTTTCTCACCCTCATGTGGGCTTTTTGTCCAGGTCTATAGATAACCAAGATATGTGTCTCGAATGTTTATTTGCATATTCCTATATATTGTCAGTTGAGGTGCTATATGTGCTTGCTTCAGTCCTGTATGTCTTTTGTTGAGTTGTCAAGGCATTTACCCAACATATGCATGCTCGGGGGTTGCACATACACCATCACATGGAAGAATGGCTTCTGTTAACTCATTCCAAATTGGAGGTTGCCAATCTCACTCATCTGCTTCTTTTGGAGGCAGCTTGTGTGGGTTGGTTAATCAAGTTAATCAATATTTTGTCCACTTGGACGTCTTTTTTAACACTCATCTAAGTCAGGTCCAACCTTCTCCACTTCGACTCCATTCAATGTAGCTTTCAGTTCTTCACGCTCTTCCTACACTCTGTCCTCACGCCTGGTTTTTTCCCGTACTTGGTGAGGAGATCCAGATTATCACAGTGAGTTGGTTCATTTTTAGCATGTTCCATTCATCCCTCCTCTATGGACGTTTATCAACATAAATGGAACCTTTTTTAAACTATTGGCATTTCAGTCAGGGATTTTCGCCTGCTTGACCCACTCACTTTTCCTCACTTGGCTGTTTGAACAGGGGACTTTTGTCTCCTCGGTCACGGGTTACTGGGCTGCCTTATTCCACACTTTTCATTTTTCTCTGTACTGTAAATTTTTATGTCTCCTACCCTCTCACTATCGTTGCATTCCTTCTGGATTAGTAGACCTCTTGCGCACTGTCCAGATTGGGATGTCAAAACGGTTCTTCACTGCATTATTTTACTTCCATTTGAACCTCTGCCCTTGTGTTTGATTTTTCACTTATCCCTTAAAACATATTTCCTTCTTCTCTTGGCTTGTGGATGTCATTGGTTGGATTTATTTACCATCAATGTTGCATGTACCCTGTATCATTCTACATATGTTCTCCTTTATCTGGATCAATCTTTTCTTCCCAAAATTTTGGCAGCTTGTTAAGGAAATTCCTTCCATTTCTCACCTATATTCCCAAACTGATCTGGATAGACTGCTATGCCCCATACATACTCTTTGTTGTTATATTGCCTGCACGGCTCCCGTCCATGGTACCCATTCCCACCTCTTTATCCCGTGGCAACTATCCTCTGTTCGTGACCTTTCTCTTTCCACCTTTACCAATTGGGTTTGGCTTTTAATTCAATTAGCTTATTCTTCCTTGTCTCCTTCTTCCTGTAATTTGTTTCAGGTGTCTTCTCACCAGATTAGGCACCTTACTTTTTCCCTGGCATCTCATCTCTGTTGTTCACCTATTCAATGTGGGATTCTAGCTATATCTGTGAAAAAAGGTAATGCACCATATCAGAAGTTATAATTTTCCTATACTGAAAATGTATTTCTGATAGGTACTTACCTCCTCTCACCCTTCCTTCTTACTGAAAACTGGTGCTTCTATTTTGTGCCAAAACTTGAAATAATAGTTCGGTAGAATTGAATAGAGGAAGTCATATGCGTCAGGAGGGTGTTGCACTTCTATTGGTGGAAGGTTGACACATGATTATTGACATGTGAGACTCAATTGAACCATGTTGATCGTAGGATATGTGGGATGGGAGCTCAAGACTTGTGGCATGTGAAACAATTTTTGCATATAGAGGGCACCACTTAACAAGAATAGCTATATCTGTGAAAGGAGGTAAGTACCTATTGAAATACTTTTTTCAGTGTAGGAAAATTATAACTTCCTAAAAAAATAATTGAGTGTGTAGTATTTATTTGCATTGTATAAAAGTTTGGACATACTGATAGAAGTACATGTTTTTATTATAGTATGTCCACAATTAAAAGGACTCCTAACATTTCTATGAAGAAAAAATAAATGAGGTATATTTCATTGAGATTTCTTGAGAATTTGGGCATATTCGAATCAATAAAATCATCAGAGCTGAATTTGACCTTCAATGATTATTGACGTTGGTAAATAACAAACAAGAATTTTGGAGGAATTTGTGCTGACTGTGGTGGGTGGTTATGAGATTACAAATTTTGTTCGTTATTTACTAGAAGGTATACAAAAAATGTTTGTGTATCATAAATATATTAATATGAATTGAGTTTCTCATATTAAACTTTAGAGATTTAGAGTATTTCTCTATATGATTTTGAAAGAAATGCTTATAATACTTTCCAAAACTATATAAGATATAATTTAATGGTTTTTTAGAGAGCATCTAAAAACAATGATACTAAAACGTTATTAAAACTAGAAAACTAATATTCTTGAAATTGGAGAGATTGTGCAAATCACTGGCTTTAACAATGATTTCTTCCTCAAGATTAAGCCTGTTTTAATTGCACAAGTTCTTTTCTCCCTTGTTTTTTTTGTTTATTGTGATATGACAAACAGCATTACTTTCATATTTGTAATGCTGAAATACCGTGCAATTTATATAATAATAATTTCTATATGTTATAGTATTTAACTATTATGCTTTAATTATAATATTGTTACAAAAAATTGTTTTCAAACTTACCAGACAGTGTAATGTTTGTTATATTTGTACTGCATTTAACAAAGTGTGCGAGATAGTCATTTTATATACAATTTTATATTTAAAATGGTACAACTTAAGATTCAGAAGTTAAATTTCTGTGAGTGTAAGTTCGCTGAAAGGCATGTCAGAAATCAACTTCATGTGAATTAAACATTCATACTTTGATAAAGGATTATAGAGACTTATTAATGTGCATCTGGTACAGATGTTGTGTACTGGGACAATACCAGCAATTGAAACTGTTGTAATTTATTTATGAAACTCATCTGCTGGAAATTCTATTTAATGTGAATATTTTGAATATAATGATGTTTCTGTATTGTCTACACTGCAGTAGTGATTGACTAAAAGCACTCATTTGAATTAATGTTATTTTATGGGAAGTAGTGCTTTAGATTGTATCATTATGAATCACATTCTAGTCATTAAATGTGTAGAATGCACCAAATATATCAAAACTTAGATCACAGATTGCCAAATGTTATCTCTATACTGTACCTTGTTTTATTTTTGATAGCCTTTTGCATCCAGGTCTAGTCACGAGGCAGTCTTTCATTTATAGTCTGATTTATCTTATTTTTAGTTTATAATTATATTATATTATTGAGACTGTTCCAGTTTTTCAGTAAAACTTTATCTAGTAGACTATTATTTTAACAGTAATTTAAAACATACAGATTTAGAGAAAATGCATGTTTTTACATTCACGTTTTTAAGTTTATTCCAAAAAACTACACATTGGTTTCTTCTTTTATCTTTGTCTATATTTTGTTTTTTTAGAACTTATAATGTATTGCATGAAAGTACCATTAAATCAGTATACTAAGATATCACGTTGTCTCCTTGTTGCTGTTATTTTGTGGTTAATTTGTCAGAGATATTATTAATAAGATTTTTTTAATATAATGGTAGGGACCTTCCATTAATTACATATGCATTTTGCATACAGTGTTGACTTCTCAACCCATTTAATTTATTTAATCACCAACTGAAGGTACACATGTTTTTATTGTTTGTATTTCACCTTTCCTTTACTCACATAACTTGTGTTTTGATAAAACCAGAAACAAAGCATAGGTACATAACTAGTGCCTTAAGGGACCATAAACAATGCACAAATACATAACTTGTGTTCTGTGTGGGCCCACAGACAGAACATAGATACATAACTTGTGTTCTGTATGGGACCACAAACAAAACATAGATACATAACTTGTTCTTTATTGGACCACAAACAATGCATGAATACATAACTTGTGTTCTGTGTGGGAACACAAACAAAACATAGATACATAACTTGCTCTTTATTGGACCACAAACAATGCATGAACACATAACTTGTTTTTTACGGGACCTCAAACAATGCACATAGATATATAATGTGTTCTTTACGGGATCACAAGCACTGCATGGATGCATAACTTGTTCTTTGCTAGACCACAAACAAAGCATGGATGCATAACTTGTTCTTTACGAGATCAGAAACAAGACGTGGACACTTGACTTGTACTTTACGGGACTACAAACGATACTTAGATACATAATTTGTTCTTTACTAAACCACAAACAAAGCAAGGGTGCATAACGTGTTCTTTACTTGAACACAAACAATGCATAGATACATAACTTATTCTTTATAGGACCATCAACATTGTTTACATAAATTACTTGTTCTTTATAGGACCAGAAGTATACACCTGGAAAAAAGTTAAGCACCCCCAAATATTTTTCAGGACTGCTTATTGAAAATAAGGTTTAATTTTCATGATGTTGAGCAATGTTCATAATTTCAAACATAATTAAAAGGATGTGAGCGTTCAGGTGTGACATTTAAATCAGGCGCGTTTTTTTTCCCCACGTGCAACTTGCTTCCTTCTTCACGTCCAATATGCACTATTTTCTCGTGCATCAAATCCGTATTTAAGTCCCGAATTTCTGAATGCAAAATCATTTTAAGTAAGAATGGCAAGAAGACGGATATTAGAGGCGCAGAGATGGCAAATTATTGGCATGAATTCAGCTTGTATGTCCTACAGCTTGGCTATCATTACA
>NW_013665969.1:558684-566191 GCF_000517525.1 Limulus polyphemus | reverse complement strand
AATCAATAGCAACCTTACTGGCGAAAAGTACATCTGTTCACCGACGGCTGACTCATTATGAAGTGTCTTCTGCTTGGCTGCGTCATTGGATCCCAGATTTTAAACTTGACTAGTGTTTCACTAGACCTGTTGTCTATGAATCCAATCGAATGCTCCTGCAGCAAGAAGTCAAGAAAGTTTCCTCAACAAATAATCCTACAACCATGAAACCAAAAAAAGGTCTGTAAATCCCCCCCCCCCCCCTAGCAAAATAAATTAGCTCTTTAGTTTCTTTGCTGCCTTCAATAAACCATCCACCTCAGCTTCATAGGATACATAGATCAACTCCTACTTCGATGGCCCTTCCAATATCCTCTGCCCCCGTTGAGCATTTGCCTCACCGACAAGACACTTGAGAGACTGGTGTTCATAATGAATAATGCACAATTATAATATCTATAAGACTCCTTTAAAAATAGTTTTTTGTTCTAAAACTTTGTTATTGCATTTTGAAAAAAAAAGTGGTTGAAATGTGAGTATTTGTTCAAATTTTATATGTTTTAAGTTTCTAAGATGTTTTTCATAAAATATAAAAATTAAATCTTACCGTCTGCTGTCTTATCATTATTGCACTTTACCTGACATTTTAAAATTTTTGCCGTGTTCGTTTTTATATTCGTATTATAAAAATATGAGGTATTTGTATTCGATTACTGATCTCCATTATTCGCTACATCCAGACGTTAGCACAAGTGGAATACGATCGGTGTGTTCTTTCTTAGTAGCGTTGAGTGTTTGCTCCTGGATACATTAATTAGCTTTGGTAGCTACATAGTTGATGAGAGAATCAGGGTAGTGTCTTTTAGAAAAGAAAGTTTTCGCGTCTTTGGATTATTTGATTTATAATCACTATCACCACTATATAGTGAGCGTAGTCGTAGAAATTGTATGGTATTGACTTTCTGCTACTGTAAAGATCGGAAGATTCGAAATGTAGGTGCGTGTGTGAATGAGTTGCTTTTTATTGTATATTAGTGACGTGATGATCGTCTTGTATGTATATGTTAATGTTGAAAAAGGGGAGTGTTGTGTCGAATATTTTCCAAGTAAATTCAAAATAAGGGTGGAAAGAGGAAACATAGCGTAGAAAAGTTTCTAAATCTGATTTTGGCATGGATGCAATCCCAAGTATGTCGTCAATGTAGCGACGATTTATCATGGATAGTGATCAATTGTATTGATTAAACGTACGATTTTCGGTGAATCTAACAAAGAGGTTGGCAAAGATGGGGCCCATTCTAGTCCCCATAGCGACTCCACGGATCTGTTTGCAGTAGTTACCGTTAAAAGTAAAGGCACTAAGTGTGAGTACATGTTCGGCTAAACGTGGAAGTGTGTATGTATAGGAGGGTCCAGTAACTAGATATATCAATTTTTATGGTGGTGAGCAGAAACACAACACACTGAGTTTATTTATAGGAAAAGAGCGCAAACAATCTAGAAAACCTCCGACTTTCACTTAGGATGCAAGTCCTAATGAATAATTAAGTTGAGTAGTCTAAGAATTATCCAGGTCACTACACTAAATAGTCAGTTCAATTTACTTAGAAAACAGAACTACACTTTTATATTTTCTTAATGACTTAGGATATCTCTAGCTTCTCTTGGAACAAAACTTTCCATCTCATATAATATTGTATTTGAATTTATAGCTCTATTTAGATATTCTTAGAAAATATCATAGAGTAACCCTTTAACTACTTTTAACAGGAATCTTTATGGCATGGTCTGGTGGTTAAGACATTCGATTCCCAATGTGCGGCTCATGGGTTCGAATATCATCATCCAAAATGTTCGTCTTTTCAGCCGTATGGGCGTTATGATGTGACGGTCAATCCTGCTATTCAATTAGAGTAGACCAAAGGTTGGCGGTGGGTGGTGTTACTCTCTTTCGTCTATAACTTCTGAATTAGGGACAGCTAGTGAAGATAGCCCTCTACTAGCTTTGCGCGGAATTCAACAAAGAAACCGTTCTTCTGGCCAATAAAGCTCTCGAAAATTGATACACAAGCTCCTTTCAGGTTTTAATTTGCCAATAGTATTACATACACTACATTGCTGTTCCGTCTCAATTACATTTTCAATCAAAAACTCTTGGCACATAATCTACCATGGAAAACCTAGAAATAATCACTAACTGATTGCATTATAACCAAATGCACAAAAGCGAGCTTAAATTAATAATGTGGCGTCAGTTTGTTTGTATTATTAAGTACAAACCCACCCAACTGCTTATCTATGCTGTGCCTAACGCGAGTATCGAAACCTGATTTAAGCCCTCAGACTTACCATTGAGCCAATGGGGAGACAATAATTAATCGAATGCTTAATTATTTAGTTGATTTTTGCAGGGAGAATTACCTATATGTTCTACATAAGAATGTGAATTACAGCTTTTAAACGGAAATTAACTTAGTTGTCAACACGAGAACACCATTCAGTGTGCTACTTTTTTTCTCTCGCCCAGTAGAAGAACTAACTGCCTAACATAATACATAAGGCGAGTTACCAATTTAAACTACTACTTAAAAAAATATTCAACTCTTTTTTTTTAAGATAATTCTATTTTATTTATGTAATAGTTTGATCTAAATTTATTGACTGTGTATAAAAAAACTTAAGCATAATAATTACTGTAATGAAAATAAGTGTGTTCCTTTGATTATTTAGACAATAATAATATTGTTATCGCCGTACCAAATTTTTGGTGAACACAAAAATATTCTAAAATACTTTCCTTTAAAACATCTCTGGCGTTAGATGCCGCTAGTGTCTAATACACAATCTACAAGAATTTCTTCTGTCAACCATTATGCTACTACAAGCCCACCAGTGGCATGGCTGCGGATTTGCAACGCTAGAAATCGGGTTTCGGTACTCGTAGTGGGCAGAGCTCAGATAGCCTATTGTGTAGCTTTGTGCTTAACTACAAACAAATGCTACAATAACATATTTAATTGAATTTATATTTAAAGTATTGTCCACATAAGGGGGCAGGTTACTAAACATATTGATCTCACGCATTCAATAACGTTGGTCGTGTACTTATTCTTTTTAACACATTAGATATTAGGATTAGTTCATGTGTTCAACCAGTGTACACCAAAAAACTTTTATACCAATATAGGCCTAGAACTATAATTCTTCAGGAAAAGAGTTAAGTACTAGTTATGATTTAAAATCTAAAGTTCTATATTTAATTTGTGAATATCATTGAGAAAATATGATACATATTACAATGACTGATTTGTAAATATATTTGTTTTGAGACGTCAGTATTTCAAATTCTCATAGTAAAATGCTAAATGCATTTTCATTAATATTGCCCCTCCCCCTCAAAGAAAATGTGTTCATCTGAGTGGCATAGCGATATGTCTGTGGACCATCAACACTAAAACCTTGGTTTCAATACCCGTGGTGGGCAGAGCACAGACAGCCCATTGTGTAGCTTTGTGCTTAACTTCAAACAACAAATCATCTGAGTGAAACTGATCTACTTTATTTGAATAGGAAAGCAGGGTCTAATGATGAAAATACTGATCTGCAAGATGAAGGAGAAAGCTTAAGTTATAACCACCAGTAACTTAATGGAGAAAGAGACCTAAGATGTATTTGAGCTATTTAAGGAAAAAGTGACCAATTAACAGAAGCTTTAGTTAATAAACCCTGATATTCTTCACATGAATTATGGGATGAAAAGCAGAACTAAATGATACATTGCAAGCTAGATTCAAAATAATGTAGTTCAAAGAAATTTACGATATAACAAGTAAAAAAAAAGAACAGAATCAGTAGAAACATCATTCAGAAATATCACTGAAGTAGTATTACGTGGTAAAACCCAAATAAATACCAATCGTTGCACACGCTAATCCGCATGTGACACCTTACACTAGGGAACGTACGAAACCTGCTCTCTAGTACTGGTCTGTCAGACGAGTATGCCAGGCACGTAAAACATGTGCGGACTGTTACGTGGGGTGCTTGCTTGATACCATTCTTGCAATTCAAGGCAAATTCCACTAAAATTAATGAATAAGCGCAGATTATCCACGAAGTTTTCTGTAAATAAACTGAGTGCAAAAACAAAAGTTTCAAATACTGAAGTTTATGAACATTGTTGCGAAAATAATTCATTAGCCATACCTAGCATGACAAGGGTTTGTTTGTTTGTTTTTAATTTCGTGCAAAGCTACACGAGGGCTATCTGCGCTAGCCGTCCCTAATTTAGCAGTGAAAGATTAGAGGGAAGGCAGATAGACATCATCACCCACTCTTGGGTTATTCTTTTACCAACGAATAGTGGGATTGACCGTAACATTATAACGCCCCCACGGCTGAAAGGGCAAGCATGTTTGGTGGGACGGGGATTCGAACCATTGCATGACAAGGAAGACAACCATATGTATATTTGATTCACATCAAAATTTCAGTGAATATTAGATTAAAAGTATGATTTTACTAAGGCGTAATAGAAACTAATATGAGTTTACTCAAAATATCCTAAAATAACATTATAAGCTATATTATACAAAAATGTATAACCATTCGACCATATATACTAAATTTACAATTATATATACTTTGTAAATTATTAGACTATTTAAAGCATTAAATGGTCCGCCAGAGTAAGGTAAAACTTTCTCTTGTGGCACTACGTTTGGATCCTAAACGGGAACTGAAGCGCGATTGAGTGTCCACTTCTTTTAAGCATAGCCTGAAATTTATTATTGTCTATTTAAACAGGAGATTTCAACACTGTATTTCTATAGATTGTCAGAATTACAATAAGACATATAATGACTTTTCCAATCTTGCAAACGAAACAACGTCCTGTTTTCTCTGTTGTATTCCTGGCGAGATACAGTGAATGATTTAACACTGAGATACTAATTTCAGGTATTTATGCATTGACTGGTGAATTTAGGTGTTCCTTTAGTTTCCAGTAACACTATATTTGATATTTGTCTTACCTCAGTGTTAGATTCCATGTGGTAATGATGTGTATTAGACAGACACTGATTTATGTTTCAAACACGTTTCATAACAAAGTTTCATTAACGAATTAGGTAAAATTAAGATTAAATTATGTGCGATACTATGTTCGCACCTTTGTTTTCTTGATGAACAGATATAGACTAGTTTAGAGTATACTATACGTTTAGAAAAGACTTACATCGTTAATAACAAGTACATGTAAATAGAGAAATAAGTTTTACAAGAAAAATCAATGAAATCTTGTTGTCCCAAGCGTAGCTTATAAACAAGATAAAATGCACGTATATTTAAGTGTAAATAAATCAAAGGCTGTAGAGTGTGAAGAAGAACTATTAGGAGACTAAGCTGTTATGTTAATTGATGGAGTAGCCATTTACTACATTTTCGAAGGAGAAACGTTGTTAAACGGGGACACTATTTTAGCATAAATAAGCTCTTTTAGAGTTTCAGTAAAGATAAGGTTGTAACATGACATTGGCACTTGATTAGCTAATAAGTTTCAGGTATGTATAATTAAGTTAGCACATTATTATTTGATACTAAAAGAGAAAGCAAGTGTAAATGTTTTAAAATGTAAGTACTTTTCCTGATATAAGGTCTAATCTTGAGACAGCAATTGTCTAAGAAGAACTTGGGTCTTATCTAGCTCAATAATTTCAATGGAGAGGAAATGTAAAATCCGATGCAGTTTAAGGTGATAAAATAAAGTGGAAATTTGATTTGGTTGATACGGTGGAGAATCGGATGCGTCTGTATGGCTAACAGGAAGTTTGGATTTAGGGGAAGAGCCAAGTATGATAGATCTTCTGAGTAGAAAGTTGAAATCTTTTCCTAGATGGAGGGAACACCTTTGTTTAGTGTTCTTGGGAATGGGAGGCTGATAATATTGACCACAGTTGAAGCCTTCCCTAATGAGGATACGTGAATAGCTGGGAAACACTCGTTTGACCAGAAAAAGCTGATCCATGATTTAATCAGATTTTGAATTTTCTTCAATCGACTAGGTGCGTTGTTGGTGTTCTTTGTAATGTTTAAATTTCTTCGGATGATTGCAAAATTGCAGATGTACTAAATCCTAAACCGTTTATTCGTTATTAGCCTATTAGCTCATAAGACCATTGGAAGAGAGAGAAATTTTAGCGTTAAGTAGTATTAAGGAGAGTAAAGCATAACCCTTCCAATTGTGGTAAGGTTAAATGAAGTAAACTCTTGTTTTGAGTGACTAGAAAATTCTAACAAAGAAGTTTAATTATTTCTTCTTTATACTCATATATTTAATTTCAAAATACAATGCAATTGTCCTAACCATATTAAATCTTAAGTATTTAATTTAAAGATAAAGCTTAAATATATCATCACGAAGCGAATTGAAGTCTGATTATTTACGTTCTTTTTCAAGAGTGCTATAAATCTAGTCATTTGTTTTTAGCATCATGTATTGTGTCTTAACTAGACTCACATAGTAATTTAGAAATTATACATGCAGACACGAAAACTTTGTTAATCAAAGTTCACTCCTCTTCAGAGTATATTTAGATTAGATCTGATGTAACTTATGGCGTCTGGTTGTTTAAATAAGATCTTTAATCCACAGTAGAAACAGCTTTCGAATTTGTTAAAGAAACATTTTTCTTTAATTCAAATTTCTTGTAAATAATATTAATTTGCTTCAGTTCACTAAATGGACAAACTGGTCTATTGAAAGAAGGTAACATATTATGGAGAAATTAATGTAATGATTGTTGCTATTCAATTACACGTTCCTTTAGTTTCTATAAAATTCAAGTATAATTTTCAATACGCGCGCGTGTGAATGTACAGAAAAATGGAGTACAAAGTTTTCTAAGAAAACTTAACTCAGTAGCATCTCGCTGTCTCATGTATAAATAAGTAAGGTATAATAAACATATAAGAAGTCTTGAATTGAGGTATAGTTACCAGATGACTCTCTTAGCATAACTTGAACCCTTGGATAAATATATGGCTTCGACAGAGCATTGGCACGTGGTTAGCTAATAAGTTCATTGCATATAGAATACATGAAAATATAATACTGGTATGTATTGAAAAATGGACTTAAATGTTTTAAACGATGTGCATTTTTCTTAATGTATAATTCGTGCTTAAGACAGCGATCTGCTAAGCTGTTTAGTTTCGATAGTAAGGTGATGTAAAAAAAATACAATTTAAGATTCTAAAACAAAATGGAAATTTGCTCTTACATAGGGTCGAAAGCACATATATCGCTACCTAGTGGCGAAATGTTTTTATCATTGTTTCCCGCGTGTTATGTTAATTGAAATTCAATTTGCACTATAATGTCTGAGTACCTTTAAAAGCGTAAAATCAATTTAGCATACAAACTTTAAAACAAGTAATAAATATAAGGTCGTCAAGAAATTAATGTCGCTTTTTTTAGATGATTCTTTTCAGATTGTTAATGCCCTGATTAAAGAAATCACTTGGCTTT
>NW_013665969.1:557633-558569 GCF_000517525.1 Limulus polyphemus | reverse complement strand
TCTTATTAACATCTTCCACATTTGCATACGTTACCCCATTGTCGTGGAGACGAAAAACAACTTTCCGATTGACGAGTGAAGAACGTTTCTCATGAAAGGCTTGATTTAAACGTTCCAGTTGCTGATTATAGATATCTGCATTGACAGTTCGATGTGGATTGAGGAGTTCGAAATGAATTACTCCTTAGATGTCCTACCAAATGCAAAGCATCACTTTCTGCTGATGGAATCTAGGTTTTGGGGTCGGAAGTGGTATTTGTCTAGGACTGAGCCATTGTTTTTGGCGTTTAACATTCACATAAAGAATCCATTTTTCATCACCGGTGACAATTCTGTCCAAAAATGGTTTACGCGCATTACGCGCCAGAAGAGACGAAGCAACGTTCACACGTTGGGAATGATGATCATGGGAGAGTTCGTGAGGCACCCAAATACCTTCTTTATGGAGTTTCCCATATTCCTCAGATGTTTACGTATTGTTTCATAAGAGAAATGCAATTTCAGGGCCATTTTACGAGTATGTGTTGCCTTGGGTTAGACTCAACAAGCGTCTTCAGAGCATCAATATCAATTCCAACATTTCGGCCCCTGCCATCACAGTTTCTAAGTCTAAAGTCACCTGAACGAAATTTGCTGAACCATCGTTGACACTTACGAACGATCCAAACATTTCCATAAACTTCTTTGGTATTCTTTGTGGCTACAGAGGCATTGTTTCCCTTCTTGTATTCAAACAGCATTACATGTTGAATGTGTGTCTCGTCGCGTGCAATCATTATAAGGGATTAGAGTGTACTGAACTTTTCACATTATAAGGCTACTAATGTGACGTTTAGGTGGTTCGTTTAACTCTTATATGTGATGTACTTTTTTGGGGGGTGGTGGTGGTTAATGAAAGTGTTCCAAAACGCGACATTAATTTCTTGACGACCTAAT
>NW_013665969.1:554708-557343 GCF_000517525.1 Limulus polyphemus | reverse complement strand
TAGTGAACACCAGTCTCGTTTCTTGATTAGAACTCGCATGTAATTTGTTCAAATTTCAATATTTTTATGTGTTTATCAGTGATATGCTTCATTACAGTATATGTTATTAGTATTTATTGTGCATTTAGGTTTCCAAAAGTAAATGAGAAGTTTTTTTATGTCACCAATATATAAATTTTGTAGAATATACTAATTTTATACAGAATAAGTTATTCTATTTCATCTCTTAATGAATCTGGTAGTTCCAAAACTTTTCATGGCTTGAATTATCCCCAAAATGTTTAATATTTTAAAGAGTTCATGACGAAATAGAAAAATTATTTTCATAATAAAATCGATTTTCCTTTTTAATGTAAAACGTTTCAGTTACTGAAACATTTCATCACACCGTTTCTTTACCGAGTCTCGGCAAAAATATATACAATATATTGGTTTGGTTACTGTTCAGCACAAAGCTCAACAATGGGCTATCTGTGCTGTGTTTACTATTGGTATCGAAATCCGATTTTTCTGTTATAAACCTACAGAATTGCCATTGAGGGCTATACAGTATACAAAAGATGAGGTAAAATTATTTTGTTTTTATATAAAGCTTATAAGAAGAAGCGTTTCTAAATAATGTAGTTTAAATGTCTAAATCAGATATAAACAAATATTACATCTCTGTTCTCTTAGGGTTTTGAAAGGAATCTATTCTAGCTTCTTAACATATTACAAATACCTAAATATGAATATTGTTATTCACTGTTATTCTGCGAGCTTTCTGGTAACTATATCTAGGACAAACGAAAGACGCTTTGTTTTTTAAATCTCAAAGCTACACAATGTGCTATTTCTGCTGTGCCCACAGCAAGTATCTATCCTCAACTTTTAGCATCACAAGTCTTGAAGTCTATCGCTGAGCTACCGGGGGCAAACAGAAATGAAAAGAAACAACTAAGTCAGTAACATACCTTCACATACACAGTATGAGCTTCTAGATACAACAAAAGTTTACAGAAGACTTTTTTTTCTTTTCTGGGCATTAAAATGAAATAATTCATATCATCAAGCAAAGTGACGATTCCGAAGTTTTTATCACTTAAGCCTACTTCAATTAAGAAACGAGAACACTAGTTGAGCTAAGCCTATTTGCTGTAACTCTTTGACAATATACAAAATACTAAAGTTTCTGAACATCTTCCTTATTAGTTCTCTGAGTACTTAATCTGTAGCCATTCAGAAATGTCAATTTTGTGGAAAAGCTTACATATACAATTTAAAAGTCACGACAAAATTTCATGCTACAAAAATCTTGCTTTAAACATTTACGAACCTTATTATCTAATTTTTGCATTAATTATGACCCACCTGACTGTATATTTGCCTGTACTTATACATTTTTAAATAGTATAAAAATCGGATCTATTTAGGGAGACTTCTTCGTTTCCCTTGACGATGATAGACGAAATTTCAGTGATAGACTATCGTTGTCACTGAATATACTACCAACTATAGACAACACATTTTTAGGATTCTTATCTCCGGAACTCTCTTCTGTACTTGGAGTTTTGATTGAATTCTTAGAGGAAATGTGTCTTCTTTGTTGTTAGAGGTCACGTTCAAATCAACCCCTCCTTTATTAGATTATTCTTTCTGTGAGAAATATTCAACTGTTTGAATTATCTTTTGCGTATCTTACTTATGAATATATATAATCTGTCACAATGAAACAAATTTCGCACACGTGCTGTTTAGAATGCAGTGAACTCTATTTAATCCTTTTTATCATTGCGTAAGGGCATTTAGAGAGTTGATCCTTTTCAGTTTATTTAGCCATACCACATCAAAGGACCGGTTTGCTTGTCAACGCAAACATTATACCACATATTTTCCGTGTCAGTAGCTGATTTCAGCTCCATATGAGCAAACTTATAAACAGTGTCCAAAGTATGCCTAAAATAAATAGTGAAATCTGTTTGAACTACATTAGTTCCCGGCCAAACATGACAGTGACAACTTTATGAACTGCAGCTCTGTAACTCAAACATACAAATCGCTGACCTTAGCATCACCTCTTCTGTCCTTCATCTGCATAAATGGTTATTGAGTTTAACACCTTTCAATTCATTGTTCTGTCTTTTATCTGAAAGGACATTTTCATTTTATTTATCAATGTCTTTGCTATTTTCCTTTTCACTAATTAGCAGAAGAAAAAAAAGAGTTCGTTAGACATCTTTCAAGTTTGAAAATACTCAAATGTAAAGAACACTAAATGTTCTAATATCCTGAAAACATAAAAATTATTTTAACGGCAATACGTCGAATTTGAGAATACCACTGCTTTAAAAGTAAATTATATGCATATTGATAACATTCTGGTTTCTAAGTAGTGAGATGCTGTAATAACCAATATTTTTTTACGTGGTATCGTAAACTTATTTTTACTGTGAATCACTGTCATTCTATATCAAGAACGGATAAAAACAGGTTCTTCGGTAATACAGCATTTTCATTTTGATTTCCTAACACCACCTTGTTGAAAAAAGTTATACAAAACATTTATACCAATCTGAAAGAAGGAAACCAAAAATTCAGAAAACAGTATTTTGATAGGCCGTGTAAATATTGTGAAAAAAAAAAAAAAAAAAAAAAA
>NW_013665969.1:548624-553957 GCF_000517525.1 Limulus polyphemus | reverse complement strand
TTGTGGACTAAACGAAAGTAATTACCCTTGTTTCGTATTGTCATGAATTTCTATAATACCTTTGTGGACTAAACGAAAGTAGTTACCATTGTTTCGTATTGTCATGAATTTCTATAATACCTTTGTGGACTAAACGAAAGTAGTTACCATTGTTTCGTATTGTCATAAATTTCTATAATACCTTTGTGGACTAAACGAAAGTAGTTACCATTGTTTCGTATTGTCATAAATTTCTGTAATACCTTTGCCGACTAAACTAAAGTAGTTACCATTGTTTCGTATTTTCATGGATTTGTGTAACAACTCTGTGAACTAAACGTTTAGTTATACACTGCGTTTAGTACTGTATTATAAAGCTCCGTTAATCACCTCTGCAAACCTTTACTCATTCTCTTTCAGTTATTTATTTCTTTCACGAGATTTCTTTTCTCTGTTTTCTTTTTGTAAGTAAAACAACTGGTAACTAATACATAAAATATACTACGAATCCAGCCCGTGGTCAAAGGCTCACAGTGTCTGTGCTTTTCAACACACTAATAAACAAACAAAAATATAAATACATTTTAATGCACGTGCAATGGATTAGGTGTTTACAATTACAGCTATATTGTTTAGAAATAAAACACATATACGATGCAGTGGACTTTTCATGATTAAAATATCTGAAAATGAATATGAAATAAAATGTTAATAAAGTGGGGAAATAAACTTATCAGACAAGACTTTAAGAAAACTAATCTGCAAATCAAAATGAGAATTTACTTAAAACTATGGTATTTTTTCATAATTGAAACAATTTGTACCCTTCTTTCTGAAATGTTTTTTTTTTACTTCTTACTCTTCTGGCATTCACCACTTATGTTTAATTTCATTAACACAGTATTTCTCGTGTTGTTTGATAATTATGTTATCTAATTATATATAGTTCATACCTTTGATTATCGTTCGTGATAATACTAAATAATTACCACCTTTGTTCATTCTAACTAAAGATATAAAACATAATGGTATAGAAACAAAACACTAACTTCAATATGTACACGTGGAAGTTAGTTTTTATGGTTTTTATCTGCATCTGATAATTGGATTAATATGAAAAGAAGAAAGTAACGAATATCTTTAAGAAATAAAATGCCAATGAATGGAAGAAAATAATTATGTTTGTGGTACTTAATCCACGCTAAAATATCATCTTACTACCTTTCATACATTTGAGTAATACTCCATTTATTTGGAATTGCAAAATAAACTGATCACGTAACTTGTCAGATGATTTTCCGAGCCGTATAAACACAGATATGTAGTTATAAGACAAGAGAAAGTTAAATAATCTCTAATTTTCAAATGAGCAAAATAATAGAAAATAACAGAAGTACTGTTATTATAAGTCATTTCTTTGATTAGATGCTTAAATTTTTTTTTATCACCGATTTATTATTAATAACAATCGATTAGGAATACCGAACTTTCAAAACAATGTTTAATTACAATTATATGGGCTATTACTACCTACTATGGGCTATTACTACTACCTACATCAGCATGTGTTCATCTTTGTGAAAATAAGCTATTTGGTTTTGTGTTGTTGTTGTTTGTAATTAAGTACAAAGCTACACAATGAGCTATGTGTGCTCTGCCCACCACGGGTATCAAAACCCGGATTCTAGTGTTGTAAATCCGCAGATATACCGCTGTGCCACTGGGGAGGGGGCTTGGTTTTGTGACAAAAGCATTCTGTATATATATATATATATATATATACACACACACACACACACACACACACACAACAACACAGCTGGTTACAAATCTTTGAGTAGGCCAAAAATTCAACTAGACTTTGAAAGCCTTAAAGTAAGTACATAGTTGTCTTTCTAATATGTACAAAATAAGATAAAATAAATGTCGTCGAAAAAAAACAAAGATTTATTTTTCTGAGAAACAAAAAAGACGAAAACAATCTTAAAAATAGTGATAAAGAAATAGTATTATACATAATCATAGATTATATGTATATATATATATATATATAATAAAGATAAACAATATTCCAACAAAACTCCGATATTCACGATTTCTATATTCCTATCTGATTTCATGCTGTTTACTATTCAAACTATAAATAATTCTGATCTACAAGTAGTAAATTACTATATTTAACTAACGTATAATTAATGTATTTCAAAATGCTTGTGGAAGTCATCGGTGAAATTACCCTAAAGAAATAACCTAAGAACAAATAAATTATCAAAAAGTATAATTTCAAAATGTTATTATGAAAGTTTTGTAGAATTATGTACTAAATGAAATGTTCGGTAAATGATCAAAGTTGACACATTTATAGGAAACAGTTTTTGTTATGTCTCCGTAGTACTAGGTATTTATATTTGTTTGTTTGTTTTTAATTATGCACAAAGCTACACAAGGGCTATCTGTGCTCTGCCCACCACGGGTATCGAAACCCGGTTTTTAGCGTTGTAAGTCCGCAGACATACCGCTGTGCCACTGGGGGCAGGTATTTATATATTATTAGGTGTGAAGTACATGGAACAAATGCTTTCACTGAAATAGAAATTTGTATTATTTTTAGATAAAATACAAGGAAAAAAGACTAACCAACTTCATAAGATATTTCTCCATCAAAAGCTTATTTCTGAGTAAATAATATTATTAAATTCGCTATATTTCATATAAAGGGAAAATGTGGTCACAAAAACAAGTAGAACAATAACTGAAGCAACAGAACAAAAATTAACACTATTAACTAATATTTCTTTAAGATGTATATAAAATTGGCGAAGCATGCTCTGTTAGTTTGTACCAGGAGCGTTACTTGTTTTTAACTTATTTCATAGTGGATAGCTTATACATTCTATCAACTTTAAGTGGTTATTCTTAAAAAAATATTATTAATATTTTAAATAAATAAATTATTAATTGAAGTGAAAACGTAAAGTATAGTTTGGCAGAAAAGAGGTTGGAATTCTGAAGCCTATTGTTGTCGTTCCATTTACATGTCTAAAATAGTAATAATGTATTCATCCAAATACCACAGACGACAAAACGTGAAGTGATACTGGCGACTTTAAAAGCATATTGTAGATTGGTTTATCTGATATTATTTTACAGAGTGCTTCAATCACGATTTCTACATCGTGTCCTGAGTTCGAATAGTGTCATTCAAGTATTTTTAGGTCTTTTATTCGAACATATACCATCTTCAATCCGGCAGTAAACATTCGTTTGAGGTCCGTTATGTCATATCGATCGTTTGCAACTATTCAGGATAGAAATATTTAACTTCTGCTGCTGTAAATCGACCGTGAATGGCTTCGAAACGAATCTTTCCTTTCTAGTGCAGTAACAAGATGTGCAGAGGATTTGGAATGTCAACCTACGGGACATTGATCTCCCTTCATATATCACTTGCGGAGAAGACATGAGCCCAGTTTTAATGGCTTCTATTCTTATATTTCTTCTTTGTTGGAGTATCTGTTAAATTCCTAAAAAGTAAAAAAAAACAAAAAAAACAATCGTAGCTGTGTTATATATAATCTATTTGTTATATCAATAAAGCTTTATTCTGCAGTGACAGTGTGTGTGTGTGTCAGTTGATTTTCTTTTTACTGAAAAACAACGCCTATAGTTGTGAACAAAAAAACTCTCCTATCAACCCGTGTCTCAATTTTATTCTTCATTTTCGATCTTAATCCTATCTTCTTTTGGGGTCGGCCGCTCAGGTTTTTGTATTTTTACATTCGGGTGGCTGGTTCTGACAGCAACCCTAAAAGGCAGGCATGCTCGGTGACGGGGACTCGAACCCACGACTCGTATATTGTGAGTTGAGCGCTCTAACCACCAATATATATAAAAATAAGGTTTAGAGGTCCACCCACATCTATTTATTTATACTGCAGTCAGATGAAAAGCTAAGAGCGCTCAAACTCAGAAAGAACTGAGATTACTCATACTTTACTATCTTCAGCGCATAAAACTTAAAAGGCAAAACAGAAGACTAACAAAGAACGATGCTTATATCGCCACTCACATTATTATTACTTATAAAATTAACAGTAATAAGCGAAATTTAGAACTATTGAAGTGTTACACTCTCTATTTTTAGTTTGCTGTAAGATTAGAAAATAAGTGCCCAGAGTGTCTATTACGCTGACTGTTTTTTATCCCCCTTCAAAAATATGTAAAACAGTTTATTTGATTATTCATAATAGGCTGATTATATTATCTATCATGTGGTTGTTCGATTTTTGTAAATATAGAGATGTAGTCATACCATTTTTGGCGAGATAATGGATAAGAGGAAGGATCTCAAAAGTAGTGATAATGGGAATCCATCTAGGTGGAACGTTTTTTTTTATTAAAGACCTGATCAGGTGTTGACAGACAATCGATTGAGAATATGTCCAATACTAGAGAAAAATGCGTGGCTGTCAAGTGTCGGCGATGTATCGAGAGAGAGAAAAACAATTGAGCATGCTTGTAAAATGTAACGGAATGTGTCATGATTGACTGTTCCTTTCAACAGTGGCCACAATATAATTACTCCAAATCGCAATATACGAAGGACCTTGCAAAACTATTATATCGTAGCTGACAACTAGTCCAAACACCACTTATCTCAGGTGCAAGAAAGTATTTAATTTTCACGGCAGGAATATGTTAGAACTTACGAAATAACATTTCTGATATTCTAGCTAGCTTTTTCTAGTGCCCACACAATTCCCAGTGGCGAGCAATATTGATATAAATATTTACAGAATTCAATCATTATGTAAAATACACAGCAGAACGCCGCTAATGAAATTATATTAATGCCAGAATCACATCAATGAATAATCATTTTGTTGATAAGTTTTGAAGCATAGACCGATTAACGTTGTCATGTTTGTTTTTGTTTTTTCAAAGATAAACTTCATGTATAAAAAGAAAATATTCCCAGAAAAAAAAAAACTGTGCGTGAGACATAAGGGTGACAGTCAATCAATTTCGTACATTTTGGATGGTAAAGTGCTACCGGCCAATTGCCTTTCCTGTAGTCGGCAGTTCAAAATTAGGGACAGCGAAAGATAGCTTAGTAGTTTAGTTAAGTATTAAAGAAACAAAACAGGATAAAGTAAATTCTAACAGATACTCACAAAAATAGTAATCAATATTTAGAATTGAAGAGCGAAGAAGAATTATTATTATCTTAACAAAAAAAGCACCAATGGAATTGTACTCCAAGTTAGTGATAGAGAGGAAACAAATGAAATCAGGTTTTCAGAAAAGTTACAATATTAAGCTCTGGATATTTTGATAAAAGAGTTAGCACAAAG